>NC_051180.1:27240986-27395734 GCF_013339695.2 Rhipicephalus sanguineus
TTATTTGAATGGAATATACTACCTCACGTCATGGTCTATACGAATGGAATGTGTCAAAGAGTATTTGCACCTGGCACATATTTGCACGTTTCATTGCGCCCCGCCTTCAAGGAGGCTACTAGCTAAATCTCTAATGAAAACATTCAAGGTACCAGCAGCCCTTATCGCGATATTTCTGCTTTTTGTGCAGTGAACGGGCATCATAGCTCTTCACCGTGCACGCCGGGAAACCTTTCCGTTTGCCAAATGTAACTTTTCTGTTTCACGAAAACACCCACAGTATAGAGTCACACTTTAAGCCACAGTGCAAAGCCGCACTTTAAAGGGACAGTGACCAGACAATGTGTTGAAACCCCACTTCCAGCCAGTGCTTAAAAGATGAAAGGAAACATACAGGCATACCGTATTGGACTTTGGGATTTCAGAGGTATAGTACTGAAACCTCTCAACCTGACAGCTCGCCGGACTTCCACTCAATTCTTTTTAGCTTTTTTTGCGCGAGAGGGGAAGAGGGGGATGGAGGGGACACTGCACCTTGTTTTTCTTAAATCGAAATATTTACTGGCATGTGTTTTCTTTTGGCGTGAATGACACTTTTGATATCAGATCTCGCATTTTTTTATGCTTTCAGCTTTTAGTTGTCTCGAAAAGGAGACCACATGTTGAAACGTTCGCTCCAGCGACATCCCGCTCAAGAATTTTCATAGCATTTGTTTTATGTTCTCAGTCCTCTCCTCACCCTCCCCTCCCCCCCCCCCACACACACACACAAACTTTACCTTTCCTACACTGTTAGAGAGCGAGAGAAAAGGAATACACCCTCATTTCATAGTCGTATAAATCGCCAAAACCGTCCTGCTTAAGGCCATATGCCCGGAATACAAAGGATAACATCGCTTTTGAGCTGAACAAATATGCGGCTTCAGCTTAAAAACGTGTTCTTTTCTGCGGTACAATAACATAGGCTTTGTGGACATTTGAAGCAATATCCAGATATCGAGTGCGTTTATGTACATCATTGCTTGTTTCTATACTCTAGACGCAGTTGGCTTGCTTTGTACTGCGTGTATCGAGACACTTTATTATCCTTTTGAAGTTGACGCTATAAGCATGGCTCTTTCGGTGAGTTGAGACAGGGAGAACAGCTTCGGGTTCACTCCAGTATTAAAGAGGTTATCTTGAAGTCAGGGTTAGGGTATCATTAATGATATAGTATTGCATGGAAACAGAACACTATTCCGCCTATTTTTCGTTAACGCAGCAAGCATGATGTGGCTCCGCTGCTAAACATTTGTTTTTGTCCTTCAGTTTAAGAACGTCTATTCATATATTGCAGTTATGATCGTAAATGAAGTAATAAAATTTATAGGCAAAATAAAAAGCAGCTGTTACTGGAAGGCACGTGCTTTCTCTACCGCAAAAAAAAAAAAAATCAGTGATCATATAACGTTTAGGTCACGCTTCATCAACGCATTTCAGACCGCTCGAAATGTGCTGTATACAAAAAAAAAGAAAAGATGAAGTCAGCATTGGCAAACCGATATCAGTTATCTTTTGCCCCGTTTACTGTTCTTACACACTTAACGCACGTTCAGGGCACAAGAACGATAAGCAAAACGAGAGATAAGGATCAGGTTGGTTTGTGAATGCGGGTCTAAGTGTGCTTTAAGTGATTCGTTTGTTTTACGCAAGTCCTTCGCTCACCTAATTGCAGGGTAGCAAACCGAACGCACGTCTGGCTAACCTCTCTGCCTTTTCTTGCATCTTCCTTTTTTCTTAACGTATTCGACCAATATTCAGATGTATAAAGCCGCTCACAACTGGGCAAAAATTTCGGGTGGTAACACGCTGATGCACTTTTTAAAACGATTGGACTTTTTCTTTCCTCACTTGAAAGCCGACTTTGTCGGTAGTTGGAAGTGATTTTTAGGGTAGATGAAGTTCTACTAATCTGCACCCCGCTCAGTCTCCATCAGACGCCTTAAAGGGCACGGTCCCCAAATCTTTTGCAATCCATCATGATCGCTGAAATGTGCCGGCCATTAAAGAAGAAAAAAAAAAGCGCTTGCTTATCGTGAAAAAAAAAACAAGAAAAAAAAACAAGTAAAAACACCAAATGCTGCAGTGCCACTTCCTAAGCTAAAATTCAAGCTCGTAGTACACTGATAAAAAACCTGAGCATGTGTCAATCACATTTTCTGTTTCTATTTTTAAGCATAATGTTGCTTTCACCAAAGTAAGCAGTCGTGGAAAAGACGGAGGCGCTGTGTACCATTAAAAAAAAAACCCTCGAAATATGTTTCCTGAAACGTGCGTACTTGGTAGATTGATTTCTTTTTGCCTCAAACGTAGGCTTCCTTGAGGGGATGGCGGTCATGCATCACGCTTTCTTTTTTTAGTATTTGCAGGCTCCCATGTAATTTCTGTAAGCAGCGTCTCATGTAAGTAGACTGCGATAGTGACACCGAGCCATAAGTTTTAGGATGATGGAGTGTTAAGTTGTTCTATATGCTAGTTTAGATAAACTTTCGAAGCTTCACCAATGTCAGATAGCCCGATGAAGTTGAAAATATAGAAAACTTGAATACATGAGGCACTACAAGCATGGCAAGTGCAGTGCGCGGTTAGGTATAGCAAATTCGATCTTCGTGACATTCGATATAATTGTGTTCTAATCATTCGCTACAGCGCGCAAATGTAAGCCCTGCTGAACACCATGAGTATTTAGTAGAAATCTTTACACTGTAACTTATGCCTGGGCATATCTTACGAAAAGTCACAAGATATCGGTGTTTCAGGCTCTGCCCTCCCACACCCCCACACACACAGACACACACATCCTTCCTTATGTGCCGTGCTATCATGATCGAAGACGCCATAGGCGTGCAAACACAGACAAGAGAGAAGAGATCACGACACAACATCGGACTATATTTTACTGCACATTCGCAATGAAATAATGGTGCTTTGAGATGTCATCACGCTCAGCTTGCGGTGCAGTCACTCGGCATCCAGCTTCGTAAGAGACAAAACAAAACAAAACAACGAAATTGTCCGAAATCGTAATAAGAATCTCATCGCTTGCTTGAACTTCAATGCACCGACTCCAGCGCTCAATAGAAAGTCTGCTTCAGGTTTATATCCTATTTGTTAATTTTTATTTCGGGGCTCATCCGGACAAATTTTCTTTTTTCTTATTCCAGCTTTTAACGGATTCACAAAGCGCAGCACGTTGCCAACAAGTGCATTTTGTTTTGACATGTCTGACGCGGTGTACAATACGGCACCCGCACGGGGAAGTGTTCGAAAGCGTTCTTTTTTTCTTCGCACCCTTTCGCGAGCGTCAACCGTGCGTGAAATGAGCTCGCGCTTCTTGTTTACCTTGCTGCTTACGCTTCCCGGCTGAAAGAGAGAGAACTCACTGCGTACCGACGGGACTTTATTTTTAAGCCGTCCGTACTCTTTCGGGGCTAACAAACGTGCTTGGGCCTGACTCTACACGCAACGACGGGCTCGGACTCTGTCGGCTCACGTGATGCCCAGGAAGCGCTGCACAGTTGCACGTTTCTGTGCTCCCCAACACAAAATGCAGGCAATGTGAAATGTCATACCCTGTCTTGCCGTCCCGTATGATTCTTGAAATTCCCTGTACTCCAACTGCTGCATTGCATATCATAGATAAAGAACATATTCTTGTTATTAACCTTCCGTTTTATGTATAAGATGCCATTTTTGTGGATTTTGTAATCCTTGTATCTTGAGCTCACTTGCATAAATGCGTCTCTCATTACAGTTTAGTCGTTTAGTGATATTGGCCATCTTATCATGAGATAGTATTACACGTGAGCATAGGCCGGTAAAAAATGTGGAGCTCACTTAGACTCACTCAAGAAATATATTTTGCGCTTAGGGCTCGCTCGGACTGAGATTTGCAACCATTTTTCTCCACTGGACTAACTCGGACTCAAACTCACCAAAATATTACGAAGTTGGCCACACAAAGACTCAGAATAACGGCTTGATCAGAGTCTGAGCCTGAGTTAGTCTAATGACGAGTGTGTTAGCGAATAATTAGCTTTGAAACCGTGGATATTGGTATCTAACACAAATATCATACCCAGTCGGTTCTTTACGTGACGAGTTTTGATCGCGGACATTCAAATGCGAGTTGCCAGTGGTTGCAATCGAGTAAGGACTATTTTTTTTTTCTGGAAGACATGGCTCACACGAGATATTTTTGTCAAGAACTTCCTGTGAAAGAATCCGCGCGGGGGGGGGGGGGGGGGGAGGGAGGAGGGGGTCAGAGCAAGTCCCCCCCCGCCCTTCGTAACTTACACCTCGGCTCAAGAAATATTGAGCTGGCGTATGCACACAAAGCCCTGAAGCCTACATTTCATAATGGCTCGCAGTGAGAACACACAAACCAGATTACGCGGCTTCAATAGTTAACTTTAGGCCCAGAAATAGCGGCAGTGCTGATATTGCACCAACGTTCTCCCTTCAAAAGTATACATTAAACGAAAGCGTCAAGAGCGTGGTTTGTGCAACCTCAGATCATCTACGCACCAATGCCAGCAAAACAGAAAAGCTACTACGGTCAGTAGACTTCCAGCATGGTACCGTCCATTTGTTACGAGATCTCAGGGTGTATTTTATAGAAAACACGCATGCGGGTGAAAAAAAAAGAACATTCTAAAGCTCGCGATGTCCTTATCATCCCGTAATCGTTGCGAGGTTCTGCCGGACGACTTTGCACGGCGTCTATCTGTCCGTCCCACATTTCCTGCAGCAGCGAGTAATTTATCTTCCACTCCACTGTCTTTTTCCTTTTTTGTCTCGCAGCAGCCGCTCCACATGCGTACTGACTAAGAGTCGTCGTGGTTAGCGGTGCGGTCATTTGAATATGTCCATTTTTCTGGCGCCTCTCCGCAAATTTGCTTCATTTCGCTGCACGAATCATTACCGCGGCGAAGCGCCAGTAAGGGGCCGAAGACAGAAGCGCAGGTCAGGGAGCGCACGAAAAAAAAAAAGCCAAAAAAAAGAGGGCACGACTCAGTTCGAAGCTGCAAGTTCAGTGCTGCTTCTGGCACGCGAATTCTTGCCGGGCGGAGATTGTCCGGAACTTTTGCCGCTATGACCGCTGAACTTCGTGCATTGCTGTTATACGCATTCATTTTTTCGTTTATTATAATTGTACGCATTTTGCCGACCGAGAGTCGATGTCTTTGACGCTATATTTGATTATATACAGGGATCGCGCGGGAAAGCAGCGCTGCGGAAAAAACCGCGAGAGTCTAAAGGTGTCCTCCTCGTATTCTCGGAGAAAAATGAAAAAGGGAATTCGCCCTTGTGCGGAAACCGGAAGTACTGTGGACAAGTACAAAAAAAAAAAAGACATACGCGAATGTTGAGCTTTGCTCTTCTTCCGCTTCCACTGAGCACCCTTTCCCATCTTTCTTTCATCAATGCCCGGAAGACCTCTCAACCCAGAATAGGTTCCTTTCTGTTCTTTCTTTCGTGCTTTCTTGTCAAAACGGCAAGGTTCAAAGCTGCCGCTCCGCGGGTCCTCCAGTTCCGTCCTAATAACTTCTGATTTTTGCATGTCACTTTGGCATGCAGTACAACGGTTGTCTCGGCCCTCTTTCTCTTATAACGAAATTCACGTTTGTACTACATCTCCCAGATCCCCGGAATTTGCATCTGAACGCGAGACCACGCAGCTACGACAAAGTTGGGGCACCCGTGGGTAAAAATAAATAAAAGGAAAACGAGATTCCAAAGCCCCCCACTCGTACGCGCTATTCTAGCGCTCTTCCCGAGCTAAGTCGCTCGAACGAGTTTTCTTGGGCGGGCACTTTGCTTAATCGCGATCGCGAAACTTAATGTAGCGTGTGGAAATTGAGTTTTGAGCCGTTGCGCCTTGCGTGTACTTTGATCGCAGTTCCTTGTTTTGTTCCTCGATGGCGTGAAGTTTGCTTTCGCCAGCTCAGGCCTCTTCGCCTCTGTTCTTTTTTTCTTTTTATATTCACGTGCTAGCGCTTCGGGCCCACGTGACAGACGAAGTCTGTCTCTTCATGAAATTGCGTTCCCACCTTCAGACCGCTCGGTCAACAAGACCACACTAACATTTCATGAGGGATTACCTAACGCCAATATGTATATAGGCTAAGCTTGTGGTGAAAGCATATACTAGAAAATTACACACTTGGAAAAGACGAACGCTTATGCATTCACATAAAGCAGAGTACTCTTCAGTACATAAATCTTTGTACTGTAATGGTGATACAATACTAACTTTAAGAAGATGTTCGAATTTTCACAGTGGGTGCGAAACACCACGTCACTTGAACTTGAATGTCGATGGAGGGAACACACCACGATCATGTGGGCCTAGCTTCACGCCAACTGGAGTACTCTCTACGTTCGCATTTGAGTTGATTCAACCGAAACGTCTCTTATTTCTAATTTTTTATGCTCGCCGTTAGACTTCTCACAAGTTTGGTTTCACACGGACACATCGAATGTTACAGTAGATCGCTCTAAAGTGACGCACTGTTGGAATTACCGTCGGTCCAACCAACGTGGACCAGGAGGCCAGTAGTTCTGATCCCGGTAGTCAGTGTAGATGCGGAGAACAAACAGCAACTATGGCGTGTACATAACTTAGAACGAGTAAATTAAAACTGACATTTCAGCTCGACTGGCATAAGCTGCAGTGTGCAGAGGCGATGCGGTGTACGATGAACGCGCAGGCTAATGTTCTTCCTGCTGCCTTTTTCTCCTATACCTGTGAAAGGCAGGCCAATGGGTGGGCATCTAGCAGAAATCACTGCTTCGTCATTTTCTTCTCACATTCAATGTTCCTTTTTTTCCAATTTTCTTTTTTGTGGCAGTGATCCCAGAGCATCCGCCCACTATACGAGGCACGCGAGCCAAATACGGAGTCGGCGAGCGCGTCGATGTCTCTTGCAGAGCACCGTACTCGCTTCCGGCAGCCAAGCTCGTATGGCTCGTCAACGACCAAGAGGTAGGTGGGAAAATGAATAGGCGCTTCTGGATATTTGTGCATATAATAAGAAACGGTTACGAACGAGCATTTCGTACCTTTCTGTGAGAAATATATACTGGATACGAGGAGTTAATTTGAAGATTAGATAGATAGATAGATAGATAGATAGATAGATAGATAGATAGATAGATAGATAGATAGATAGATAGATAGATAGATAGATAGATAGATATAGATAGATAGATAGATAGATAGATAGATAGATAGATAGATAGATAGATAGATAGATAGATAGATAGATAGATAGATAGATAGATAGATAGATAGATAGTAGATAGATAGATAGATAGATAGATAGATAGATAGATAGATAGATAGATAGATAGATAGATAGATAGATAGATAGATAGATAGATAGATAGATAGATAGATAGATAGATAGATAGATAGATAGATAGATAGATAGATAGATAGATAGATAGATAGATAGATAGAAACTTCTAAGCTTTATCACTAGCCATATAAACAGTTCAGGCCGTTTATGGAGACCACAAGTGAAATATATCGACTATCGCGCGACCGACATACTTTCGCTTTGGCTCTGGCTTAATCAATACTTATTATTTACTATTATATGACGTTTAGGAGATATTCGCGCTTTTGTATGACACCGGCTGCTCTTTTTCCCAAGTATGATACGTGAAAATCAGAACAATGAAATAAAATGCCATCGTATTTTTTTTTAGGGCGAGTTAATTCAGAAAAACGACACGTGCGTTCTTTCTGCGCTTGTCCACTCGAAGATCTGAAATTTCTAGGCCTGTCTGATGGCTAAGCCGTGCTTCTTTTAGTGGACCCGGACTGGGGTTTGTTTTCTTTTAAAAAAGTTGGTCTCTCTCTCTCTCTCTTCCTCAGCGCTTGTCTGTACGTGTAGTTTCTCTTGTGGGTGTCTGTTCGCTCTGGTACTTCGTTGCTCAGGCTTAAATAACACGAGAACACCCTCCAACGCATCTTATAAAAAAAGGATATTGAGAGATGAGTAGAGTAAAATGAATAATATTAGACGCGGCTTGCTTGTTTCAGCTTTTCCAACAATAAAAAAGTGAAAAACGTTGCGTGTCTCGAAGCTTATAGTGGACCTAGCGAAACACGAATCAGTTGAAATTTGGAATGACATTTCGCTGGTAACGCCTTTTGAACAGGGAGAGGAGATGCATGGCTCCGAATGTTTATGGGTGACACCTGGTGAGGGGTGGTGAAAACACGTGCCTATGAAGACATCGATGAAGACACGTGCACGCATCGCGTTTCGGTGCAGGTTCCGTTCACCGACGTGCGCGAGTTGGAGACCCTGTACGACTCAGAGGGACTGCAGAGTTCGGGCGCAGTGCTGTCGTTTACCCTGCGACCGCACCACATGGCGGGCAGCTGGCTGCGACTGAAGTGTGTGAGCGTCATCTCCGAGGTGTACCTCACGTCCAGCGAAGAGCTCATTGTGGGCGACACAGAACCATCCATACCATACCCAGGTAAGTGACGGAGATCTTCATAGCATCCCATCAGCGCACATCATAAAACGAGTTAAAGCTTCACAACCATGCGGTGTCGACTTGAACAAAAAGTTCTTTATGGTCCTTCCTAAGGATGAGTGGTGTCCAGATTCCGTTCAACACAAGAGGCCGTTTATTTAGATTGTATGACAAATAGACCTTACTTCAAACCTAGTGATCGTTAAGAAGGCTGCGCTGCTTTCTCAGCCTTGTTTTTCAGGAATACTTGTAAATTTAAAACAACCCTGCCGCTTAGGCCACTCAGTCGTCATCATATGCATATGCTCGTGCAAAGACAGGCGCACATGTACCCGACAGTGTATACTTTCTTCCCTCTTCTTTCTTTTTTTAATCCCTTCCCCCCAGCGTAGGGTAGCAAACCTTTCCTTCCTCCTCCTCTTCCTCTCTACGAGTCCTGGCGCGATCCTAACGATAATGTCATAAACTGTCTTGTTGAGTACCATATAACTATCATGAATAGTTTGCCTCCACATAATGTTTAATATGGCAATGAATTTCAAAAGCGAACTGTGCTGGAATTGCAAATTTTGTCTTTGTGACGTGTTAAAGCCGTTAAGTGATTCGGGACAACATACTGCGATGAACATTTGTTTATTTTTTTTATTTGTGCGATCGCATGCTTTCCTGTAATGGTGATTACAGAAACGAGCCCTGACAGTCCAGTTATCAACGGTGGCCAGCACAAGTACCGGATCAACGACCTCGTGAACTTGACCTGCAGATCCGCAGAGTACGACACGCCGCCGGAGCTCACGTGGTTCATAAACGACAAAGAGGTTTGTTCAACCGGAAGCATTTGATTCCTCTTGATTACATGTGAAGCAGAGCAATTAAATATAGACTGAGTAACGTCAGCAATTAGGCTTTCCGACCATCCCAAGCTTAGTTTTGAATCCAACTTGACTGAGTCAGAGGGACTGAATGTCTCTACTATTAGCGAATATGCGAGAATAAATAAGGTTTATTCTTTTGAACGCCTGACAGCTCGTTTCCACTTCCTTCAATTTGGTATTGTGTAGCATTGTCATGAACTCTTATTTCTGCTGTAGGGGAGTTCAGTGGTAATAAACATGAATGCGGCTTCGTTTTTTTTTTTTTTCGTTGTACTAGCTCTTTGGGAAGCCCTAACTGTTTAAGGGACTCTACCTTTATCTCTCTATCTGTAATGACAGTCCTCTTTCTCATTTCGTACACTCTAAGAAAAAAACAAGGAGTATGTGTGACTCCTTTCGGAGAGACCTGACTTGCCACGTAAATGACACTCTTTATAGAGGCACGTCACCTCTCTTGAGGGTCACACGACTCTCCGAAGAGAGTGCAATGATCTCCAAAGAGAGTCGACGTGACTCTTTAAAGAGAGTCATATACGTGGCAAGTCAGGAACCTCCGAAAGGAGTCAAAGGACTTTTTTTTATTGGAGTGTAGTCGTGCTAGCTACGGAATAACTACTCCTCAGGTCAACTGTGTCGTACAAAAGGATATGTTACCACAATATAGCCGCCCAGTTCAGGTTACCTTCAAAAGCGACTCATACGAACACCATTAACTCTGTTTCCTCTCACATGATCAAAGCTTGTCCTCCCATTTATGAAGTCGCCCTCGGCCTCTCTCGTCTCCATGCCTCGTTAGCCGGTTCTATAGCTTTGCGTACGTATATGGGTAGAATGACCGTAAGAGTCACAAGTAAGAGAATGAAAATCTCGCCACTCGCAGGCCCGCCCTGAGTACCTGGTGAGGTACGAGCTGCAAAGATACCCGAGGTATGCTGCGTCCCTCGGCTTGCGCTTCAGAGTAAGGCCAGAGCATTTCGAGGATGAGCGCATGCACCTGCGCTGCACGGTCTCTCTGTCGCACGTCCTGAACACCAGCAGCGCAGAGGCCAGCATCAAGAACAAACACCGAACCATGTCGGGACTCAGGGCGCCCACGGATGACGGTAACCCTCCTATGCGTGTTTCCCTTCCCTTTCCCCGATGTAGGGTAGCGTACCGTTTATTGCGAACTGGTTATCCCTCAGCCTTTCCCTTTTATCCTGTTTTTTATGTGTGCTCGGTCTCATTCTAATTAGTTGATTTATGGATCACCTCATCGATTAAGGTATAAAAGTTCTCTGTGTAGCTTGCTAATCATTTCGCTAATTTTCAAATACTGTAGTCCTCATTTATCGTAAAGGTGGCATTACATAATCACAATAAGTACTGAAATCAAAAAGAGCAGATAGAGAAAAGAAATGTTTCAAAGGACGCCCCTTTAAATGATAAATTAGTTACATAAGCACAATACATAAGCAAAAACTTCTACAGTTATGAAGCCTAGAGATTAGCGTTAGAGGGAGAATGGCGAGATTAGCAAAATGTATGAATCTTCAAACAAGAACGGAGCGAAATGCTTGGTTGTGAGTTGTAAATGATTGATAAAGATATGTGTAGATAGTTGTACGTACATGTAATCCGCAGACAGTGTATGTAAATCCTGAAAGTCACTGTAATGTAAAGCGAAATAATTCGCAATACATACTTTTTATAAGTGATACAAGAAAGTTTTCTACACAAACTGTAGCACTGGCAGGCATGAAACTCTTCATAGAATTAATAAGTTTCTTTTATAGTAGTTATAGCAGCTTTGAAGTGGATACGGAATACTTGGCAGTGACTGAACTGTACATATTTCACGTACACCATCCAGAAATAATCGGACGAAGCGAACTGCAGATAAAAACCACGTGATCGAACTGGTGGTAAAAGTGGCAGCGTGTTTTCTTTGTTTTTTGTACTGTGGGATGTAGTGGTGTGTGTGTGGGGGGGGGGGGGGGGCTATCTTTTTGTCGCGGCGGGGAATTAAACACTAATGGCTGCAGAATAGAAACCGAAACGATCTGTGGCAATTTGTTTTCTTCATACGGAGTGCGCTTATATATCTATTGTGGTTGTAAATTAGCAGGTTGGTTGCGTAAACAGAAGGTGCAGTGTAAGCATGGCGACCACGCCATAATTCCGGCACGCCTGATTGCATCCGGCATTTGCAGTACAAGCAAACATAGCATTTGGGATTCGTGGCTGGCACTCCGGGAGAACCGTCGGCTGGGACGTCTGTTTTCCCTGAGTTCAGCAATTCAGTCAGAAAGAGCTCAGTCACGCAAAGAAATAATAAAAAATAAATAGAAGAAGCATAAAGAATGTAAAAGTTTAAATGGACGACATGTAGGCGCATTAGGTTTCTTTTTTTGTAACCACAAGCTTACAGCTTGAAATATGCATCTTAGGTGTTAAATTTATTCTACCCAATGGATATTAACGCCTCTTTTTGCGCCTAACGACGTCAATTTCATGACAGTAGTTCGGAGGTGGACCGACTACTTGTTAGAGAACAGGTTTACTGTCACCTTCGATAGTGAAACCACACTGACACCTATTTCTTCGTGTTGTCGCTCATTCTTCCATCGCCGTTTCTTTTTTGGATTTCACAATGTGCGCAGCGTCCAACGAAGGAATGTCCATACTGGCACCTTTCCTGTCCAGCCTACTCATCTGCTTTGCCCTTCTGGAGCTATGATGGACACCGACCGCTGCGAAGACGCCTGGATTCGGGATGTACAAGAAACAACTCACCGCGTGCAATAGCCCTGGCTCTTCTTCTGCTGAGACCTTGCGCGTTTCCCTGCGACCACGAAAACCGTTTCATGCCTCTCCGTTCGTGCCAACTTATAGATCGAGACGCTGCCTGCAAAGTATGTGCCGTGTGTCGTGCCGATATGTAACAATACCCAACAAAGCGCTATCGTCGCAAGATTCTAATGAAAGAGGCAGCGTCAGGCTTTGGAAGTCACTGACGCATAGTACCAGTGTTCCATCGTTGAGCTCCTATATCGATCTTGTCCAATTTTAGCCGCTCAAAAGTTGGGAAAATTTGGGAATATCGTTGCCAATGACGTAACACCTCGCAAGGATGGTCATTTTGTTCAACGCTACACATTTAGGACTTTGGCAGACTTTACAGAAGCAGCATTATAACAGTTAATACGACGGTAGTAAGAAAAAAAGCGAAAACTTGTCTGAGCAAACATGCCGAAGTTGTAGATGGTCCCTTCTTGATTATACGCACGCATGACGTATATTGCTTGTGTTTACAAAAGTGCTCTCGTATAATTTTCACCTCGGTTTCCTAAGAACACCTGGTCACAAATTTTAGGTTTCCAAAGTCGCAATCAGAAATAAAAAAATCGTAGATTAGAGTACAGTTGCATTAAATTAAGGTCCTGAAAGATGTATTTTAATTTCCGGTGCATAAAACATGATTGGATTGGAAAAACTTTATTAACATAGTCCGGAGGCGTGTGCCAAAACACGATGCATCACTAATTTCATTGGCCCCAAAAGCCGCAGGCGTATCATCAACATGCGCTTATTTTCGGACATCCATTCAAATGTATGAACTCTTTACTACGTAGCCGTTCTAACCTTTTCTGGCCTAATGCCATTGAAGACCCTAATTATCACAAAGCAAAAAACCTACGAGTGTCTGGTGTCTACGGCCTTTAAATTGTGTTCATATGAGAAATAAAGGTTAAATCTCAGGGCTCAAGTTTAGCGTTTATGAGAGTAACAAGGCTGCCTCCTGCGGTTCTGCTCACCCTTAATCCACTCTCTCAATTATAATGTGTGAAGGCAGAAATAATTTATGTGTTCACGTTTCGTAGAAGGAAAGAATATTTATTAATGTGAAAAAAATCTCACTCACTTAAATTTTAAACCAATTTATGGCACTACAGAGATCACATGTTCGACTGTTTCACTAAACCGGTATAGGCAGTTATCCAATCACGATGAAGCTTTCCCTCAGGCATCACCTCAATGTTTCAGCCTGAATATGTTATGAATGTACAAGTGCGTTCCCCGCGACGAAGTTCTGCGCCATTTCTAATTAAATTGCTTGCAGGCAGAAACACTAACTTGCGTTCTGTACATTTCAGAAACCTTCGGTATGCACTTTGAAAGGTTTCTTCTCATCGTACATTCTCCTCTCTAGTACTTCGTTCACGATAATGATCGTGTGGTCCATTTACGAGCCTGCTATGCAAGGCTACACTCTTAATCATGTCCCGCTTAAAGTGCTGGATACAGCCAGGAAACCGTACATTTTTCGTCTGGTTTCCTTGGTATAGCCAGAATTTAACCAGGGCCTCATTAAGAGTGTAGTTATGCCTGACAATTTCAACGCTCGTCGTAATAGGAATGTGTAACGAGCCGCTGCTTCGGGTGTCGCGCACTGTGTTCGCTTTCAAAGTGTTCGGGCCTGATCATCACAAGTGAAGAAACACTGTCCACGACAAAATTGCAAGTAAATATCTGCGGAGCTCTGTTACGTGAACCATGTTTTTCTATGCTTGCATCGTTTTTTCTTGTTTGTCTCAGGTCATTGCGCAAAACGCGTGAAATGTTTATTGAAATACGTCGCGTGTCCCGACACAAGCAGAAATATCTGATTCCAGGAGACGCGTCGAGGTAGCAGAGGGTATTGACGTTAAATAGAGAGAATGTTTTAGCGAGTGTGCGATTATGTAAATATCTCTATGCGAAAATTAGAACTGTGCATCTCACAAGTATCGCGTCACTTCGTTGTTCATTTGTTTAAAGGAAAATGCCGTGAAATAAAAAATGTTGCGCGACAAACATTAGAAGCTATTGCGTGTCAAGTTACATTTCTCTAAATACAACGTTATTTTGTTTCCTCGCAGATGTGATAGCATATTCATTGTGCTTGATTGACCCTGTAAATTAAAATAAAAAAGAACTTGTTAAATTACAGTTTCAGCATGTGACGTTTGTTTTCGTGTATTATCATTCGCGTTTGGATGCTGCGTGGGTGGCTGTACAAGTGTAAAAAGTGTCATTACGTCTGAACAATAAAGAAATAAGCTGTTATGTTTTCTCTTGTCTATATGTGCAAGAACATTCGTCCTCGCCTACATTTACTTTTTATACTGAGACACTCTTACATATAATGCTAGCTTTAAACTATAGTGTCAGGCGTCCCTAAGGAAAGGATTGACGTTGTCGGCTCACTAAAGTCAGTAGCGCACGTTATTTCTGTGCACACGTATGCGTGCGCTTGTACATCCATATAGCAATTTCCTGGCAGGAACGACTTACGTAACGTAACAAGAATCGGGAAAGAGGACCCACCTGGCAAGGCTCACAAGAACAGAGCTATACGCAAGCTGTTTTGATCATTCATCATTTGGGGCTTTTTACGAGCCAAAACCACGATATGGTCATGAGGCACGCTGCAGTGTAGGGCTCCCGAATTTTTTTGCCACCCCGTGTTCCTTGACGTGCACTGACATCGCACAGTACACGGGCCTCTGGCACTACGCTTCCATCGAAATGCGATTGCCGTGGCCGGGATCGAACGCGCGACTTTCGGATCAGCCGCCGAGCACAGCAAACTGTTTTCGTTACTACAAAAGGTCAAGGACGACATTAAAGAAAATCACAACAAAACGGAATAACGTAAGTCCTGAGCGCGCGGCAACATCCGCCTTGCGAGTTTCGTGTGCCGTGCCCGCCATTCTGCGATGTCAATATACTTGTATGTACTACAATCTCCCCACCCCCTGCCCAATTAAAAGATCTTGCCACTGTATTCGCACATGACAGCGTTTACTTAAAAAATCTGACGTTCATCGATGTAATAGTTTGCAGAGAAATGCTGTCCCAAATTGTGACAACACAGAACGTGGTGAGCGCAGTATGTGCGCCATTTTGAGGCCCGCCCAGCTTAAAGCTGCCCAAGACAGGGGCGTCCTCTCCGCAAACCCCAAAGCCTCGGCACTCAGCGAAATGGCCCCTAGCCGTTCACTTCTCCTGTCGGCACCATTAAGGGTGCGTACAGCTGGCGCCACCAGCGACCATGACGGCAAAGGCTTTAAACAATCATCGCGGCTTGTTAAAGACAAAACCGCGAGGCAGTCTTTCAGTTGCGAAAGGGGGGCGCACCCGGGTTCCCTTCCTCGCGCTCTTTCTTCGGCACAATTTCTCGGCGACCAACCGACCCGTTCCTTTTGTGTCGTCCCATTCGCCCCTTTTTCGTTCATTTCGATAGGCAGTCAACCCTGGACACCCGGGAGCTTTCTTTTTACTGCCTAGTGGCGGCGAAAGGAGATCTGAAAACGGCGACAACGGCCTGCAGGCCTGTTTAGTGACATCCCTTTCTCTTTTTTTCGTACTCCCAAGTCTGACTGGCTTCGCAGGCTTGAAGCGAAGCAGTATACAGTCGTCGTCACTGTCGCTTTCGTCAGTCTCTACGGGTTTCTTATTAGACAACCTTGCACCGAAAGGGAACGGGCTTCGGGGCAAGAGCGTCTTTTTCACTCGACAAGTAGAGCGACCAAGATGACGAAACATGCAGTAAAACTGGGAGAGAAGGTTTGAAGTGGGGCGCGAAGGATGTCAATTGAAGTGGCAACAAAGACTTCGAAACATACCAGAGGTTCGCCCCCGAAGAAAATGAACAAGAGAAAGACAGTTATCGACTAGAACAAAACAAAGTGCGTAAGTATTCGCCCCCTTTGCGTAAATGCCGAAGAAAATGGAGAGTGGGCTAAATGTCATTTGCATACTTTCCCGGTCCTCCGAGGTTATTCGGCGCACCGAAACAAAGGAAGCCTAGAAAAACAATGTAAGAAGAAGCGCACGAAGTAGAACTGGGCGCCTTTTTTTCTATGAATTGCCGCGCCCACCTCTATATATGTTCGCACCATTACGGCTGCTAGATATTCAGTTTTTCCTCGTGCGGGCGTGGTAAGAGCCCAAAAAGAAAATGATAAGCTAACTAACGTTGCTAACGTCCTCGACGGAAGCGCTCCTCTTCGGTGGCAGCAGACGGAGCTGAATAGCCGATAGTCGGAACGTCGTTCACAGGGCGGTTCCGCCGCATTGTCAGAGCGAGTCGATGGCACCCCCCGCTGCAGCATCGCTCGTACCAAATCACCTCGGCTGGGTTTTTATGGGGCCCCTGAGAAATCTCCGCTGCTGCCGTTGTGCGCGGCGGCCTTCCGACGCGTTTGCGTCCACTTTTTGCTCTTATCTTCTTGTCTATCCCGAGTACTCATTCGTTTGGCTTGTACGAGTCGCGTTCGTCCGCAATACTCGCGAATGTTTGTCCGTACGTATTATGAAGAAGGCTGTCTAATTTTTATATGTAAGAGCCCGTCTTAGCGTGAGCCCCTCTGCGATTTGTGAACGAGCGATGGTGTCCTGGTCTACCATGTTTATGCGCATACTGCCTGCACTGGTTAGCACTAGCAATGTTGGCTAACCGATAGCTACGCGTATATAAGCGATCGCTAATGTTCGCTTGTACGTGCGTAACGTACACTAAAATGCCGACCAGTGTCGCCATTCGTCTGAAAACTATGGTAAGTGTTAGCTAGTATTTACTGACGTCGGACAACGTAAGCTATACACATTCTTAACGCTAACACCGTATTCATTAAATCTCCGTTCAGTTATGCATTCGTATATGCATACAGAACAATCTGAATTGCTTTTACTTGTCGTTGTTATATGCTTTTCCCAGTAACTTGCGGCTTCTCAAGTTCTTAGACTTGACAAGAGCGGCAAAAGCACTCATCTACGAACTTGTGTTTTTACAAAGCGCGGCTCAAGAAAAACTGCACTGTGCCAGGCAAAGTGCCGCTCTCTATACGCACGTGAACCCATATGCACCCACGATTACGAAAATTCAAATAGCGCGCCGTATCTTATAATCAATCGTTGATGACACCATGCATTCCTATTAGTGGTCCAGTCCCTCTCTTTTCTTTTGTCTTTCTTTTCACTCCTTTATCCCTTTCCACAGTGCAGGGTAGCAAACCGCACGTGCGTCTGGTTAACCTCCCTGCTTTTCCTTGCTTCAATGTTTCCTTCTCTCTCTCTCTCTCTCTCTCCATTACATCAATGCTTTCGCTTTGGCGATGCAATTACAACGCTGCACGTTTGAAACGGAGGGTCGCTCTGCCATTTCCGGGCACGCGCTGGCAGTGAGAGTGCGTCGCAAAAGCCTCCGACGAAATACCTTAGATTTAAAAATATGATAATTCGGATAGCTGATGTCAAAGATATGCTTGAGGCCCGTGTACTTTTATTTAGGTGCACGTTAAAGAACACCAGATGCTCAAAATTTCCGGAGCCCTTCACTACGGCGTCCCTCATTATCATATCGTGGTTTTGGGACATAAAACCCCAACAATTATTATTATTATTATTATTATTATTATTATTATTATTATTATTATTATTATTATTATTATTATTATTATTATT
The DNA here is from genome assembly GCF_013339695.2 of Rhipicephalus sanguineus. Taxonomy (NCBI): domain Eukaryota; kingdom Metazoa; phylum Arthropoda; class Arachnida; order Ixodida; family Ixodidae; genus Rhipicephalus; species Rhipicephalus sanguineus. Next base: position 27,258,890 of record NC_051180.1, read on the forward strand.
ATTATTATTATTATTATTTCAAAGACCTCACTTGGCGCTTATCATGTGACAACATTCACTTTTATATACGCTCATTCATCGAACAGATATACACTGTGAGACAATTCATATAATCGCTACGCTTGGTCTGATGCCCCAGAGGTTCCATCATATGCACGACACGTCACCTAAAACTCACTTAGTTGAGTTTTTTGATACCCTAGGACATTGTTTTATCTATTGATTAGAAGTTTTTATTCGTTAATTTAGGCAATAGCTAATGTCTTACTCATTCAGCAGTTTTTTGTACCTATATTTTGAACGAATGTGTTATATCTTGAACGAACGTGGCTGAGAACAACGGTGAGAAGGCCGTTGTAATTTTTTTTATGCAGAATGGTGGCTTTCTTGGAGTTGAAGTGAGGGTTTTGACATGTCAATTCTATAATTACCCAGGAAATGTTGATCGACCCCATTTATGAACGCACATAAGCGACTATATATGTGTTAATTTACTGTAGGGTGTACACGTTTTTTTAACCCGAAAGTGTTTTATGCCGGAGTCCACCACGGCTCCACTGACATATTTCCGTCACGGATGTGACGTTGTAAAATATTCACCGGGAGTCGAACTTACGACCCCTCGCTCCGCAGCTCGCGCTGCGAAACGATTAGGCCACAGCCGGCACGTTCTTCGCCATGCTAACGGCGAGCTATTTATATACACCGTTCGCCGGTGGCGGTACTCAGAGATCGGTGGCATTTTAGCCTGTTTTCGCTCCCATGTGTAGGGTAACAAACTGGACGCATAGTCTAGTTAACCTCCCTGCCTTTCCTACGTTCCTTCTCTCTCTCTTCGTTATCACTAGCGAGATGGCGCGAAGGGCTCGAAGAGCGCGCTTTAAAGATCGCCGCTCCACGCGTCGCGATGAGTGCTCGTGCGCCTCTAGAGGGCGTGGTCGCTCGTGCGCGCGCTTACCTCGTGATGGCGGTGGTTTGTACGTCTTGTGCTCTCACCGCAAGTTTGCGTTGAGAGCACGAAGGTCACTTCGCTCACTGCAGCGGCCGCTCTTGCGAAAGGAGCGCGCTGCTCGCACAAAAATGAGTTACAACTGTGACAGTTAGTTTGCGCTCATCCTGTGCATGTTCGTTCTGTGCGTCCTTTCTGCTTGAGCAGTGCGTTGCAAGTTTCGAGCTGCTTGCCGTTCTTCGAGTGAGATTACAATTTATTGCTGTAGCATTCATTCCTTCGCCCTTGGGGCGAACGAATGCCGAACAAACGCTCAACTACGTCTGTGAAGACAGATTTCACTTTCGTGTTATACCGATTCCTATGACAGAGGGATCAGCCATGTTTTGCTTTGTTTTTCGGTACACTCCTATCGATTACAGCTATTTTCTCAGGAGCTGCATGTACTTTGGCATTCCTATGCGGTTTTTGTTAAGAGTGCAGCCTATTCATTGGTTCAAAAGTCATATATGTCTAACAAACATACAACTGTATTCGGACATTCGAAAGTATAAAGTGTCGACCAAATAGCCTTTCCGACCTTCTCTGGCCTAATGTCATTAATGGCCCCAATAATGACAAAGCAGTACATCTTTGTCATAACGAAACATATAGTTCCAAGTTTAAACTCACAGAAAATATTTGGATATCGAAAATGCGTCATTTTGCAGTGTTAGACCGGAAGAAATAAAAGAAGATGAAATAGAAATATAACGTAATATTCCTTTTAAGGGAACGTGTGCGACACATGGCAGATATATAAAGACAGCGAGCTTTTGTGCAGCCTTTTCTTTCCCTTTCTTTCTTTGAATATCTACAACTTTGCCGCGTGCAGCCTAATGCTCCTAATGCGTTCGTATTTTTCTTGTAGGCCCAACGGGTGACTCGAAAGAGCACACTGACAGAGATGTAATACAGCGCGGCCTAAATATTCGTCGCCGCAGTCATGTCGACGTGCAGCAAACCTCCTGCTGTCTAAGCTGCGCAATCATCACGGCTCAAGGAGGACGAATTCCGAATGAGTTATGCAGCAGGGACGACGTTGGAACACAAAACCGGCAAATCAAAGGGAGCGAAAATTTTGAAGGCTGCTCATCCCGTCAGGAACACGTTCCTCATCTCGTTCAGGCCAATGCTAAAAGCGCGGCTTCCATAAAGGGACCGGATGTGAAATACCGAAAATGTATGATTGCGGTACAGGATAGCATTGTAAGTGTTTTTTTTCTAGACTCTCGGCTGTGTTGTGCTTACCGTAAATTGTCTGCTTGAAAGTCAAAATTAAGCATGGCTGAAACACTATACTAACCTTTCTCTGTGAAAAATCAAAACAAAACATGCTCTGCTGCATGAAGAGACGAACTACGCCTTTTCTGGAACATATGTTTTCACATATTGATAACTAAAAGATAATCAGCGGCTAATGAAGAAGCGAAAGCATTCCAGAATACACCACATTCCTTCGTTTACTATTTACTGTGGCGGAGCTTTGTACCGCAGTGCTTGGCCCATCTTCTGCTTGGTGCCGCCTGCGAAACTTAGGCCAACCGGACCCATTTCTTGTTAACATCCTCGCCATCTTTCTTACTTGTGTCGCTCTCTGTACATCCTTTGAGGTAGCAAGCTGCCCACGTTACTCACATGTCTTGCTGTCGTATTTTAGCGATAATGGACAGATTTAGAATAGGGTACGCAAAGCTTTGAGTTAGCGTTTGTCGTAACTACGCATCTGTCATACGCTATCCTCTTGGGTACCCGCGTTAGGTTCCGAAAATAGCGTATTGTGCCCAACGAACGTTAACCCTGCATGCGTACGCTGTTTTACAACTGCCTAATGACACTGATGTGACAAAGTTGTTCCTCCATTTCTGCGACACAAGGGGAGTCGCCAACCGTTCTTTGGCAAACTTTGGTCACCTTCTATTGCTCTATACGATTGTTATTATTATTAATATCATTACCGTTAGTCAAGATTTCACAAAGGAGCGTATCTCTTGCAAAAGTAGATTTTCCCCTGCAATCGGGTAATGCCTTACAAATAACATCGTATTTTGATTGGCCCTGCTCAATCATTAAATTTATAATTGTAAAATTAACAGAGTATTTGGTTTACTGCTATGCCAAATCGACAGCTCGTCCGCTCATATTCATTAAAATTTATTATTAAAATTCTTATTATTCTTATTAAGTGCCAGATATTTTGGATGCCTTTTTTTGCTGAATCTGCTCACGGGGCACACAGGGCACTGGCCGATGTAACATTAAGTAGCAAAAGGGACTCGCCCGAAGATCATGACATTCAGAACAGTCGGGCGAGCGGCCCCGAATCATTTGATTAGCTCACCAAAAGGCCGCAACGCAAATGCGAGATCGAGATGTTCAGTGTCGAAAAAAGAATTCAATGCGGGAGATAAGGCGTAGATACGGAATAATACAAAGAAAATAAATAACAGAACGATGGAAGGAGAGTGGAGCCGATAGGATGAGGATAATAAAGACGCGCGGCACGCTTTCCCGGCGGCTGGGGTCGTAAAAGCGGTTACACGGTACAGAGAAGGCGACGCTGAAAAGGTGTCCCCCGTCGTCACTGCGCTAATCAAATGGCCAATAAAGAGTGCACATCCTCGATACCACTCCCTCTTTCTCTCACTGTGCACACGCCCACTTTCTATGGTGCTTCTGTTTGCAGACGAGCATGCAAGAGAACGCCGAAGTACGCAAATGAGCACAAAAATGGTAAGCCTCGCGATGTGCCCAGAAATAGGGACCCTTTTCGTAATTTCAGAACTTTTAACCTGTAACGCCCCTCCCTTACAAACGTAGTTCTACATTGGGGAAATATACGTCTGCTTGCTCACACCTATTTGCGCACACTCACACACGCACACACGCACGCGCAATGAGCGCGTGCGCAGCTGTGTGTTTATGTATGTGCATCCACGCTGCTCGGTTTGTAGTCGCGGATAGCAAACTTGTACGAAAGGCAACGAAGAAAAGTAAGTCGCCCTATAAATATAGATTTCAGTGATAATTAGAAATCGGTTTGCTAGACTGTCCAACTCCGCGTGCATGTTTGCTTGCGATCATCAACTAAGTTAATAAAGGCCATAATTATTTTAGTACTGGCTAATGAATAAACGTTTGTATATCAGCATACTCAGCGTAGGGTATTTGACCCGTTGGATTTTATTCAATATTAACACATTATTAAAATGTTACACGTGCAGCCATCGTTGAAGGTAGATGCAGACACAGGTGAAGTAAAGAAGAATAATTATGAGGTTAACAACGAACGTTGCGCTGTTTCGCAGGCGGTCACCCTCTACTGCTCGAAAATCTTGCGTCCCCTCAGATCCCGGAGTCACGAAGCTTTTTTACGTTAACTGCACACAAACAAACACAACTCGAGCATAAGCCTATAAATGCACACGCACACATGTGCCAGAAATGTGCTGATGAACCGTTGTTTGCCCAAACGAGCCAGTGACGCGTTAGGAAGAGCCCTACGGCGGATGGAGATGCGCGTGACAACTGCGGAGAACCCCGTAGTGGTATCGGTGTTATCAAATTCTCCGAGCGGTCCGCAAAGTACGACTTTCGGTGAACTTCGGGTCTCTGTCTTGAGACGTCTCGTCACGAACAGGTGTTTCCTGCGGTGGTTGACAGAGCCGCAAGGTGCGAAACCTCTCGAAAGGACCACCTTGCTTCTTGCTGCGTGATCTAACCTTTTGAACAAGTTTGTCTCCCCTCTATCTTGCCTGTCTTTCTTTTTCTGAGTTTGATAAAACTCCTGACAGAGAAGATTATCGTCCCTTTTTTTATTTTTTTCTGTCAGCATGCACACGTTAGAAAAAGACCTTCAGGCACACGACTGATGTTGGGCAGTTACGCAGGTTGTTTCATTTATTTCCTCCCTAAGAATTGCCTATAAAATACAAAACTGATTTGCGAACTTTCTCTGCGAAAACTACCACACGTAGCTTGGGGTGCTGTGCTCACCCAGGTAACTATATGTTTTGCCAGCGCTGTAAATCGCTCATTCGCATTTTTCTTAATTTTATGCTGATCTCTCTTATAGATTTTGCCGTTGGCTGTGTTTAGCATACATTTCATCCTCAACAGCGAAGGTAGTGTGTTATGATCTCGAAAAACCTCGGGAACATGCGGCTAAACCATGTATTCCCGCCGAGAATTCTATAAATAGTAATAACACTAATAATGGTTGGAGATACACGTCCCAAAATCATGATTTGATTTTGAGAGACGCCGTAGTGGAGGGCTCCGGAAGTTTTGACCACCTGGGGTTCTCAACGTGCCTCTAAACGTAAGCACACGGGCCTCTAGCATTTCGCCTCCATCGAAATGCGGCCGCCGCGGCCGGGATTAGATCACGCGACCTTCGGGTCAGAATTCGAGCGCCATAACAAATAGGCCACCGCGGAGAGTCACCATAAATAGTAATAATATTAAGAATGGGACCCGTGTATTGACCCATAATGCAGAAAAAAATGAGTCCTACTCGAGCAGTAAGTTATGACTGCATGTTTTCTCTAGACCCCTATTGATGCCGGAACGTCACAGTATTCTCAGCTATAGGGTGCCAGGATAACAAAACTGGTGTAGAAATAGGAATAGTTTTAAATAAGTTTATAGTTTATAATTTATGTCCGGGAAAGGTTTACCGGAGACGTAAAGGGGCGAAAATAAAGGTGGAGAGGGTAACCAGAGCATCTCACATACCTCCACAGAAGCTTTTGCCCTAGATACACTAACCGTTATCGTTTATTTCATTTTCTTTAAAGCCTGTAGATATGCTATCTGCGTTCTGCGCTCCCGTAGTTTTGTGTCCACGAGGGCCTGTTCTCTGCCAAACTTCACAGGTACAAGCGGAGTGAATAACTTTACTGTGCTGAAAGTAAGTATCTTGCTTCCTGTACGTCCCACGCACTTCGAACGCAACGCGTAAAACAGGCTCGCGTAAACTGTCCACGAGAAATCGCTTTGTGCTCCTGCACAGCATCTTGCAAGCCTTGTGCGCAAGCCGGACGTGGGTACCGATGCTGTGTATCTATTTTGCACGTTATCTCTTCGGGGCTCCAATCTCATCAACGTGACCTGCCCTTCTTTCTACATGCCATACGGCTCTTAAAGAGGGGGCAAAATTTTTTTATTCCTCGCTTTTATAATGCCATGTTTTGTTTTCTCTCTCGCTCTTACATTTAACGAGAAAGGGCACTGTACGCGCACAAAGTCCCGAATTGGCTCCCACCAGCCACAACCCGGCGAATGGTTGTTCGCGAACAAGCGACACTCGCGCGACACAAACCCTTCCGCGTCAACGCCCATATTTTGTAAAATACCAGGAGAATCGCTCGCTGCGCAACGTCGCACGAAGCCGACGCGATATAACCTTTCTCCTATCGCGACATCTCTAGCTACCACAGCTTGGTACTTGGAGCAAACTGCCGCTGTCGCGTCAGCAAGGTCGAGGCGCGTTTACGCAGCCTACACTCCATACATTGAAGCGGACGAAAGGGATTGTCAACTTATACGCGTCGGGTGTCCCACGAACGATAGCGCTCGCTCGCGGCCGCTCTTGGCGCGCTCTACATTTTCAATCTGACGCGGGCCGTAAAAATTGTCGCCTCGACGCGCACCTGTGCGCCACGTCGTTGTTGTCGGCGTCGTCGAACGCCAGTATAGCGCAGCGCGCCATCATCAAAGTGGCGCTCAATTTTCACCGCGGCACCCTTCTCGTAATCACCCACTCACATTCATGCGCCCGGCAGAGAGTTTTATGTGGGCCCCTCCACGCACAGCCATCCCGTTGCTTTTGAAGCAGCAACCTGGCGCAAGCAAAGAAGAACAAAGAAGAAGGTATATTCTATCGCTTATCGGAGCTCTTATCTTTTGTCGCGTTTCTGCAATAATTTTACTGTACTTTCATCCGCGAATGGCAGAGCGGCGCGCGTTTTACGATACCTTTTGTTGGCGCCTTTCTCGCATCCTGACTGTAGTTCGTTCATGTTGCGAAAAACAGGTAATATTCAGGTAAAACGAGCTTTCGTACCTCCACGAAAATTTTCTCCCTTAGTTCCTTATAGTTTTTGGGCTAGAATGACTCTGTAGGTGTAATGGGTTCAGAAGGCAGCTTCGATACCGCCTTCAGCCAGCGCTTGTTGATGGAGAAAAAAGCGTATTCTTTACTGAAACAGATTTTACTAAGGGCGACTCTGGCCGTGCTATACATCTTTATCGCTGGGGCTGGCACACGGAACACGTATTCACTGGGGAAGCCTGCTACCTGGCCAACCTCACTGACGGTTCGAATGTGCAGAAAGCCGACGAGATAAAGAGAAAGAAAGATGGATAGAACAGAAAAGAAGAAAATGTAAGGCATTTCTTGATGACAAACAAATGACGACAGGAAACTTTTATCTTTATGGCGCTCTTCCAGCAGGTTTATAGGTTTGCTGTCCTTGCATTCCTGAAGACATTCTCTTGGATGCGCAAGCCATGACTACGCGGAATGACATTTTCAAAAGACTGTGCCAACCGTCAGTTTAATAAGTTACTCGAGGTTAACAGACTAGTGTTCGATCTTGACATTGGCAGCCAACACTGAAAGCCTTGGGTAAAAAGTTTGAATTAAGGTACTGAGCATTCAAGGCCCTTCGTACCTGAAACACCATGGACGATCCGCATGATACGCAGAAAGATCCTGAAGCCGTGTTTGGGTAATGTACGATGGTGATGGCACACAATCGGCCACAATGTATCGTTTAATCAAGGGGGAAAAAAGACAACGACAGGACAATAACACTCGCAAACGTGACAACATATGAAAAAAAAAAAAAAACAAAAAAAGAACGCCATTCTACGGCTTGCAGACAAATCTGGTAAAACAGAAAAAACGTTGCAGAACTATTACGCATATAGAGATTGGCAATGCAACCTAATATCACAGTAAGAAATTTCCAGAATTTTACGTTCTTATAGTCCTTTAAAAAGTACTTGGATTGTTCTGCTATGTGCAAAAAACAAACAAACTAAAGTCATTCCAAAAAGAAAAGAGAAGAAACACGAACACGAGTTCTGTTGTTAAAATATGGAGAGTTGCTCATGAAAATTTCACGAGCAAAAAAAAGAACAAAAAGAAATCGACGCATGGTGAATACATAGACACAACATTGTCTAATCTCACCCCCAGTTATGTAATGTTACCACAGATAACACTGCTTGAACAATACAAAACTTAGAGTAAGTGGCTGAACTTATGCGGACCCGATAAATAGTCTACAAAAAAGTGCAAAAAGCACCTCGCATCGAAATCGCATTGACACTCAGAAACTGCGTGACCTCGGCTGAAGATTCTCCGGGCTTGAATTCCACACGCGTGCGGTGTAGAGGCCGCGCATGCGCAACTCTCTGTAGAGCATTAACAGAAGGCCTCTCTCTCTCTGTCTTTCACTCTTTCTATCCATCTCGTGAGCTGAATTTCATGCAGAACAATGGCTCTGGTCGGGTCAGTTCACATCAGAATGGTGTGGATTTGCTCTAACGAAACCACGTTTCACAGCTCGCGTCTAAATTAGCCACGGCGCCTTCGCTTCGTCGCATTGCTAGGGAAATGGGCAAGTTTGCACTACGCCGCCTGCATACGCTCTTGCAGAGTCGTACGTCCGTGAATGTTGACCAGGAGAAGTGTAAAGAGCAAAGAGGCCGGGGTGGTGGGGTTTCGGTTCCGGCGCGCAGCACTCTAGTTTCAAGGCTTACACAAGCTTTCGGTAGTTGGGCTTGCAAGAGGCCGTGCGATTTCAGAACTTCTGGTGCAGCTTTGTTTTTTTTTTTTCAATCCTTTACTACCTCCTTTCTTTCAACCGGCGGCAAACAAGCGACCGTCCACATTCCGTGCTTTGCGATGGACAAACAAGCCAGCTCGCTAGCCGCCCGGCCGCTGCATCGCTCGCCCGCAGCACGAGACACGCGACGCTGAAGAACTCCGCATCCTCGCGGCGCCACCACCATCCACGAACTAAGCTAGGCTCTGTGCCGAGAAAGAGAGGCACGAGGGGTGCACACGCGCGGGAATGAGGGTGCACAGTGGACGTCGTCGTGTCGTCGCTATTGATTTGAGACCCGCGGACGCGACACCGAGAACCTCTTACAAAGCATTGTTCCCGTGAGTCCAGGCCACGGCCCCCACGATGCTCATCCATTATGCAAGGACTATACGCCGAGCTGTGGTGGTGGCGGTGGTGGCGAGCGCACGGAGGTAACATTTCTCTCCAAAAAATACCCCCCCCCCCCCCACGCCAACACACACACCAAATTGATTAGCATAGGCGCTCCTCGCGCTACATGGCTCCGCTTTCGAGATAGCGTGGAGCTTGGCCAACGGGAAGGGAAGAGTAGTGTAAAAGGCAGGCCACGCTCCTAAGCGGCATTTTCCCCGGGAGCTGCATCTCTGCGCTCCTATTGCCGTTGTTTCCCTAAGGTCGGCAAGGACATGCAGGAACGGAAGCTCGCTTTCACGTATCCAATCGGGAGCAAAGTCGACCAGTGTAATGCTGAGGTCATTCGAGTGGGGCAGGAGTGGCAGCTGGAAGCAGTAGGGGACAGCACTGAGGCATCGCGTAGCGTACCGCAGTTGGCGTATACTGTCTTTCGTATTTTATATCCTATGCACGCAACCTTCTTTCAATTAAACAAATATTTACTATGAATACATTTGCGAATTATCACAATTTTACACTATTTGCTTAGAGTTGTTTATCACGCAGGCTCTGTATTTACCAAGCCATGATCGGGACTAACGAACATGCTGGTCCCAGCCGTAGCGTCATCACAGCGTTGTACAGTGGCGCTCAATATGAGTTCCAACACGGTGGCCATGGTTGAAGGGGCCCAAAGCCTGCACTGTAACACCGGCAAACGTGAAATTGGTTTTGGAAATACCAGTAGTCGAAACAGTGTTTACGTCACTGATTGTTTTCTATGTCGGCGGGACCGTGCGGAGTTGGCGCCGCTTTGAGTACAGGCAGCATGTTGCAAGTCATATTGGCCGCGACTGTACGTGGCAATCGCAATATATAACCATACCATCGCGAACAGTGCCTACTTGCAATTTAATTTGCTATCTTCACCGGAATTATCACTTTTACATATTTATTATCGATAAATGACTAAAGGTGGCAGAATACCAGCCGCAGGGGGGGGGTGGGCTATGGTGCTCGGCTGCTGACCCGAAGGTCGCGGGGTGGAATCCCGGCCGCAGCGGCCGCATTTTGATGGAGGAAAAATGCCAGGGGCCCGTGCGCTTAGATTTAGGTGCACGTTAAAGAACCTCAGGTCGTCGAAATTTCCGGAGCCTCTAATAATCATATCGTGGCTTTGGGAGGTAAAACCCCAACAATTATTATTGAAGACAGTGCAATGTGTTAAATAAAGGACGCCCCTGCTTCTCTAGTGATTTCCTACAGGGGAGTGAATGCGAGAAGAGGAAAACGAGCGCCCCAAGTCGTCTTTGCCGACGCTTGATGGATGCTTCCAGTGCTATACGCCTCATTGCTTTCACAGCCAGAGTTTGATTTTGAGTTCGTGCGAAACAAACGCAGAAAAAGTCGGCCACCGAGAACTTGTAGTCAGCAGGGTGGGGAGTCCGAATCAATTCATATCAGCGATCCGCTTCGAGGAATCACGCAATGTGGATGAATGCTCCATAAGAGTGATCTTTCAGTCACTCTGAACATGTAACTTCTTTAGAGCTAGTATCGCATTTTTATACATTGATTGCAATTTATTTTCTTTTTATTCATTCCCGCAGCGGGTCCTGTGATGGTGACTGGTTGTATAACGGAAGTCGTCACTTCAAGGGCCCAATGCGAAGAACTTGTGGTGACTATTCTTATTTATACAAAAAAAAAAAAAACTGATGTAACGGCAAAAAAGAAACGCAGGACGTAGAACGATGAGTTCAAACGATCCATGGACGTCATCTCATAACAAAAATGCGTAGGAAAGAAGGAATGAAGGCGTCTGCTCTTTTTTTTTTGTTTGCTGTCCTTTGTTGAAATCTTTCTCTTCATTCGGGATTAGTATTCGAAACTCCCTGTTATCCTCGTCCACCAATGCAACACGACTCGGTGTGCAATGTTTGCTTTACACCAAGCTTCATTTGTACTAGTGCCAGATTCAGAGGCAACTTTTGTTGACCTTCCGATGACTTGTCGACAAAAAATGATGCCTATCACTTCACTTCGCCTCCTCAGTTCTCCTCACCGCTTCTCCCTAGAGCTCCCGACCCAAAAACCTGGCCGCATTTCAAAGTAAACGACCCTCTTCAGCCCCTTCGTGCGTCCTTTGTTAGGTGGCGTTGGAGCGCAAAACAAGCTGATTATCGACACCGTAGCGGAAGTGATGAAACGAACAGTGGCGCATGCCAATGATACAAGAAGCCTTGTCGTCGTTTTCTGCTCTTCCGTGCAGTGAAATACACTCTATGGGATTGGTCTCGCGAATGCCGGAATGAAACAAAGTGATGAATGTATATGATGCAGGTATTCAAACTGAATTCCAGGGTTTCACGTGGCATAATATGATATTATCATAAGGCGCGCTGTAGAGTTGAAGACATCAGATTAATTTTGGTCACCCAATATCCTCTCATTATTTATTTATTGAACAAAGTGCAATATTTAATTAAAAATTTTTGAAGTACCAAGTGCCTTAAACCACAATGTAGGTGTGAGACATGTAGTGTAGTGCGAGTATTCGGATTAATTTTGACCACCTAAGGCATAGAGTTTCCTATAGATACACTAGAGGGAACTCTGGCGCTAGTGTCTATGGGAGCTGCAATGTATGGCGCTTCAGCCAGCATGGGAATGATGGGTAGTACACGGATTTGTCTAAGCTTCGTTCTTTCGGCTCCGTTTGGCTCCGCGTCGCCATGCACCCGCTTTGTCGAAAGACGAAGTTCAGCAAAAGTCAGCAGTTCCACCTTCACCCCTTTAAACTTTTTAGGCTCACCAATTCAAATCAGGTCACGAAGTTCACAACAGTATATTCTTTTGTACGAAACGAACGCCAAAAACACAGCAATAAACAAAGCCACAAGTGCGTTCAAAGCCTTAAGCACGAAGATTAGGCAAATTTGTGTACTACCCATCATTCCCATGGTGGCTGAACGATCGCAGCACCGGAGTTCACTCTAGCTAATTGTAGGAAACTCTACGACCTAAGGCTCTTCTAAGGTTCTTCAACGTGCATCAAAATCCAAGTGTGGGGGTGTTCTTGCATTTTGCCCGCCTCGAAATACTGGCCTGCATGGCTGGTAATCGCATCAACTTCCTTTACCAGGACGCCTAACCTGCTCACCAGGTTAGGCGTCGTGTAGGTTATGGTTAGGCTAAGCCTAACCGGACGTACCAACGTCCGGTTAGGCATCGCATATCCCTATGCGCATGCGTTCTGCATAGGAATGACCGACATCGCAGCCTGTGGCTACTGCGGCAGTGATGAAACGATTAAACATATTCTGTGCGACTGTCCACAGTACTGTTCACAGAGACAGGTCGCTTTGCAACGCTCTCGATAAATTTGACGACCGAACTCTTTCCGAAGAAAGAATACTGCGCCATCGACAGGACTTAACGTCGCAGAAGGAGGCTGTGCTTTCTTGGTTTCTTCTACTGCGTTGAGTTCAACCGCTCTATCCGAACGGCTCTGATTAGAACGTCCTGGGTGTGGGTGCATGTGTGCATTTTTTTAACGCGACACCGTTAAAGAGCTCGTTTCACCGAACTTCCGGTGTCGGCGCCGTTGGTTGTCAGCGAAAAATCATCATATTGTGGGTGACCGAGTAATCGAGTAAGATGCAAATAAAATAAATTAATAATAAAAACTTCGGTTTGAGCGAGAATCGACCCCAGGCCGTCTGCGTGGCAAGCAGGTGTTCTACCACAGAGCCACGGTATTACTTGAAACTGCAAACTGCTTCGGAAAAAAACACTATATGAATGTCGAGTAGTAAAAGAAGTGTCCTTAATATGTAAAATGACGTCGCAGAAGCGTAGAATCGCGCCAGGCGTCAAAATATGTGAATTGCGCAACGAGTGGGTATTTTAGAGGCCCGCGCATTAGAAAGCGCTAAGACATAGTTATTCGTCATCAGCAGCAAAAGCATCAACAAAATGAGGAGCTGCGTAGGTTCACCTGTTGCCTTACGGACGCGTAGCGGGCCCTTCGGTGATTCGCAAAAGGAAGAATTATGGCATATTTGGCACTTATCAACTGCACTTGCAGTAGGCATTCTAGGATAGTTTGAAACGGCCAATGTAACGCGCACCGTCATTCGTTTTCGTGTGGCACGGTTGAGGCATGCACCGAGAACCGAAGCTAGGCTAGCAATTGAGAAGGCGATGCGCACGGGGCCCGATTACTCTAGCGCGTTCTACTCTTGAAGGCGAAGCTCAAGCCTAATCCAAGTTTTTTGTTTTTATTTTATCTCTGGCATTGTCCTCTTTCCCCACCCCTGTGCAGGGTAGCAAACCGGTTACTAGTACCAGGTTAACCTCCTTGTCTTTCCTTTTCATCTATTTCTCTTGTTCTTTTTATGCAATTTGGTGATTTCTTTCTCCTTTTATCTTCTTCCTATGTTCAACTTTATTTCTATTCCCTCCCTTCGAAAAAATAGGCAGGTGTTGTGCCCCTCTGGCTGATAGTTGTTTTGTTCCATGTTTTCTCTTTGTCCTTTCGCAAGTTAGTATGATTGCATGTAATAATAATAGTAATAAATAGAGATCGGGCAAGAAACGCGGCTGTCCTGGTTATCGGGGCTACTACCGCTGAGGTGACAGGGCATTCCGGTATTACTGGTAATGATATTGCCGAAGAGGTGGCTCGGTCCGCTCATGAAGGAATCCGAGTGGTTCCGGTTTCATTACCAAGAACTGATTTATCGGAATATCATACTCCTTTTTAAGGCGAAATCCTTATACGTCTCATGAGTCAATCGATTTTGCAAGAGTTGGCGAGACGTGGCGATACATCTGGAAACCTGAGGCGTTATTCTGGATACTGCGAAATTCTGCCATATCGTTAAATTTCGTAATGGTGGCATATTAATCCAATCCCAGAGGCCGTAGCAGCGCTCTGGGCCAATCAGAGTTGACCTATGGCGGTCTTTGACAATGTCCAGAATACCACCGTAGGGCAAAATGTCGCATGACGTCATTAATGACGTCATGTGTCACATGCGCATGGGGATTGACATCATCATATAAACGTAATTCGGGACGTCATGATGTCTGAACAAAGTTTCTTAATTTATGGCGTCGTAACATGTTCTTGATCGCGTCATGGTGTCACATGACGTCATTAATTACGTCATGTGACACATGACGCCATTAATGTCACATGACGTCATTAATGACGTCATGTGACACCATGACGCCATCAAGGACATGTTACGACGCCATAAATTAAGAAACTTTGTGCAGAGATCATGACGTCCCGAATTACGTTTATATGGTGATGTCATACGCGACATATATCTATAAGCAACGATGTCATGACATGACATCTTCGCTTTGCCAAAAACGGGCCGATCCCAGAGACAATGAAACAATGGGTTAGGTGCAGAAAGCATGAGGGTAACCGGCAGGGTGTAACTGACTGAGGCAAATACTCCTTTCTCCGTGGACTGAGGTCGTCAAAGTAATTTATTGAATGTTTCGTCGCAGCATACCCTTTCGCCCGTTTTCTCCTTAGCGTCAGCTAAAGGGACTCAATTTTGTAGCCGTCTCCAGGTCTTTTAAAGAAAACTTGAGCTGCAAATGTCATCACAAATATCCCGCTCCGGTGCAACGTTATTATGCCGTCTCCAGAAGAGTGTTGTCTTCACAAAGGCGTACTCATTCCGCAACTGAATGACAATGACTAAGGAAACGACTGAACACGTGTTGCGCGTTTGTTCATCGTATGAACACAGCATCACTCACTCAGTAGAGCAACAAGGCGGCCGGTCTCAAGGAAGCCTTTGGAAGCGAAGATTCTTGGCCCATAGTAGGATGCGTTGACTGCGCATAAAAAGCAACGAAGTCGTTGCTAGCGTGCTTGACGTTGACAGGTCTTCGCGACGGCTCGCATAGACTTTGTGTGCAACTACAATAGTGCGCGCTACCATTGCTCTCTCTCTCTCTTTTCTACGTCTTTTTTCATCCCTTTATTTCCTTCCCCTGGTGAAAGGTAGCAATCCGGACGTGCGATGGTTTAACCCACCTGTCTTTCCTTGCATCTCTCGTTCTGTCTTTCTATGACTGACACCATTCAGTGAACACTTGCTGCAAGGACCATGGGTACTTAATTCTTTTCGGGATCGTGCATTCGTGTATTGAAATAAGGAAGTGCCAGCTCAGACAGACACTCACAACAGAGTCGACACGTACAGGTGTGCGTGTTCTCTCTCTTGTTGGTGCCAGTTTACGCTGGTATACCTCCTTACTTCACGTCAACCAACTTGCCCAAAAAGATGTATTGATAAAGTATTCGTGTATACAAGCAACTAACCGGTGCGCCACACGGTGTCACGCGAATCGCCTGCCACCACCAGCAAAAGAAGCGAACGCTATCACTTCAGCGCCACCCGGGGTCCCGTTCCAAAGTCCCGTTATCTCTTCAGCGTGCCCTCCACACAGAAAGAGTAGAAGACAGGAAGCATCATTGCAGTGAAGCGACGATTGCGACCGTCTCTACTCTCTTCTCCGTAGCCGATAACAGGGATCGAAAGCCTGGCGTTCGTGCAAATTCCCTCGGGTCAGGCAGACCTGTCTGAGACCTTTTTATGCTCCTTCTTACGCTCGCCCGTCCCATGGTACGCCGCCTTGAGCTCTCTGTTGCCTGCGACGTGTGCCGCGAGAAAAGAGTCGTAACTGTTTTGGCGGATGCGACCGATAAGTATCTTGTCCCTTCACCTGCTGGATCTTTTCTTGAGTGCATCGCAACTGGGAAAGACACATGCCAGCTGTTAAGAGGAACGCTTCAAAGAAGCTCCATATTGATCGTGGTCGAAGAGGAACAATAGAGAGAACATGCGAATAAAAGAAAAACAATCCTTATTCGGAAGCAAGAAGAAAGGCTTGACTAAATCCCTCTGCACCTAAAGGTTTATTTCCTTTTTTTCCTGCGCTCAGGTGGCTGAGTCCAACACTCAGCCAACGACTACAGGTGAGTGCACAATTCTGGAGTTCGCAAACTGTCACGCAATTTGCTGAAAGGAGGACAGGGGGGGGGGGGGGGGGCGCCTGTAATCGAATGTCTGATACCGCTCGGGGTTTGCCCGTGTGTTTATGATAGGTGCTGATGAACTAGGCCTAATTTTCTTTATTTGGCCTTCTTTATTTTTCTGATTAGCATTACCGGAAACACAAGAGTCAGGCTTTGTGGAAGCCAGCAGAGATCTGAGCAGTACAACAGGCCTCTGTATAACTACGAACGCCTTCGAGCGTCAACAAAGAGTGAAGACGGTTGACAGCCACAGATGAAAAGCCGTCTCTTATACCTGTCAAAACATTCCCGCCTCTTGGTGCAACACAGCACCACAACCAAAAAGACTTTAGTGTCTTTTTTACCCTCAGGGTACAACATGTACCGAAGGAAAGAACGATATGCGTAACTCAATGACGGCTGTATCTTGGTTCACAGGAAAGCTCATTTTGTTGTTACAAACAAGTTAGCGTAATTTTCTTACCACTGTAGGGTGCATAAGTTAAGTAACGCAGTCAAGAAAAGTGAAATTTGCGCCATATAATTTTTTTTTGTTTATATGGGAAATTTTCGAAACGCAGGCAGCGTTAGAGTAGGCTATAGCATATTGTGCTAAGAGAGTGTCCTCGGCGTATTGTAACATTAAAGATGCATTTGCATTGTTACAATTATGCCCTTTTTTTCTGTGCATTGATGGGAACCGAGTGTGTTCATTAGTTTCGAAAATCGCACCGTCAACAACTTTCCGCTTGAACGGAAGGCGGCCAGAGCATTGCTTATAATTTTATCTGCACAACAAATCCTTATCGGTATAGTGGTACCACAATTTTTCGCGGATAAAGAACGATTGCATACCTTGAAGAAGGGGGAGAGAAAACGACTGTTTGCTAGCTCAAAACTGTCCTATTGTATACAACCAGGCTATCTCATTTAGAAATATGTTCGAAGCATGTATTAGCATAGGCTCATTTTTTATGCTATTCTGAGCGGTTAAATTGGCAATTTGTAGATAACAGAGTAAAACGTGGTGACAATCTGTTGTCGTCCGGCTTGATTAAGTGCAATCGCCGTTGTCGCACACATCGCAGATGAAGCAGCGAACAAGAATCTATCGATCCCTCCACAAAAGGGCGATCGATATGCAGCTGACAATTGAGAAGGGGTGCATTAACGACATAACGATTTCTCTTCTATGTCCGCATATGTTGGCTATTACCTGCATACTATATGCACTCAATGTGACTTGCGGGATGGTAGTCTTCTCGTTGAACTTAATTTTCCGCCCATGTTATCCTAAAGAAAAATTAAAGGAATGAATCATTGGGTTGACTAATCGCACGGCGAAACAATCACATCTGATCAGCAGCCCACTGAATTGGCCTACGTCGCGCGGTATAGGTCCGCACTTGGCACAGTATGTCCATACTTTGGTTAGTTATCGATTGCATTGACCCATGATGTATGAAAAGCCTTTGCGAAGCAAGCGTGATAGACATTTCTTCTAACCTGTCATTACGAGGGTGGTTTAGTAGATATAGCAGTAATGTGGTTGATTAAGCTGACTGTCGTTGATGGTCCTTTAACGCAGCGTAGCTTTCCACGTTTTTTCATATATAAACGAAAAAAAAAAATCTTCTGCGCGCTGGCGTCAACTTCATGAATCGGTGAATACAAGTGCGGAAGTCGCCATTGTGGGCAGCTATGGCCACATTTATTAGAGAAATGGGAGCAGCAACGCAGCCCACGCACAGCTTCTTCATGATAGTGATTGTGATTATTTCCCTATAAAAAAACGCCAGGCCTGCGCGGAAAGCGCAGCACACTGACAGCGAAAGCTGGAAGTGCGGCACTTCTAGAGCCCGTAGTAAACTCTCTTGGGGCTACTCATAGAGTTCCTACAATATTTACTAGAGGGAACTCTGGCACTGGTGTCCATAGGACCTGCAACGCATGGTGCTTCAGCCAGCATGGAAATGATGGGTAGTACAGGGATTTGTCTAAACTTCTTTCTTTTGGCTCCGTTTGGCTCTGCGTTGCCTGCACCCGCTTTGTCGAAAGACGAAGTTCAGCAAAAGTCAGCAGTTCCACTTCACCCCTTTAAACTTTTTAGGCTCACCAGTTCAAATCAGGTCACGAAGTTCCCAACAGTCTATTCTTTTGTACGAAACGAACGCCAAAACACAGCAATAAACAAAGCCACAAGTGCATTCAAAGCCGTAAGCACGAGGATTAGGTACACTACCGATTTGGCTCCGTTTGGCTCCGCGTCGCCGGCATCAGCTTTGTCGCAAAACGAAGTTCAGCAAAAGTCAGCAGTTCCACTTCCCCACTTTAGCCTTTTTAGGCTCACCAATTCAAATCTGGTCACGAAGTTTACAATGGTCTATTCTTTTATCCGAAACAAACGCCAAAACACAGCAATAAACAAAGCCACAACTGCGTTCGAAGCCGTAAGCATGGGCATTAGGCAAATCCGTGTACTACCCATCATTCCCACGGTGGCTGAACGATCGCAGCGCCAGAGTTCCCTCTTGGTAATTGTAGAAAACAATGGGGCTGCTAATACAAGCACACTAGCAAGCGACCCTCTACGCCATAAAACAATTTTTCTGAAGCTGGGAAGCACCCACTACGCCATCATTCGTCATTCTGCGGAGAAGTGAGGTACCGGCTACACATCTGTAAGGCATTATGTGCACTTTGTTGATGCTGTGCCTGATGACGATGAAGAGTTGTGGCAGAGCCCTTTGTAACAGGTTGGAAGCACTTAACAGCCAACTCGTTGCGCAATTCGCATTGTGTGACGCCTGGTTACAGAATTTGCGTTGTGTGACGCCTGGTTGTTATTTTAGTGTTCTACCACACTATATTACATATGGTAATGTTGTTCATTCCCGACATGAAACCTGTATAGGGTATTTTTGCAAAGGAGTTTCAAGCACCGGCAAAGCTCTGTGGTAGATTACTGGGCTCCCACGCAGAGGGCCCAAGTGCGAACCTTGTTCCATCCTGTATAATTTTTCTTATCTCGTTCTTTTTTTACAGCGAAAGCTGTTATGAGATCATTTAAACGGTCGTTTTTCGCGCCGTAGTTGTCTGCCGCCGCCGCCGGTATCCGTAACCACTATTGCACGAAATAAGAAAAAAAAAGGAAATAAAAAATTTCCAGGATGGAACCAGGTTCGAACATGCGCCCTTTGCGTGGGAGCCCAGTGTTTTACCTCAGAGCAATGCCGGTGCTTGAAACTGCGTTGCAAAAAGATCCTATACAGGCTTCATGTCGGGAAGGAACCACATTAACATATGTAATGTAGTGTGGTAAAAGAGTAAAATAACAACCAGAGTCACACAAACGCGAATTCTGTAACCGGGCGTCACACAATGCGAATTGCGCAACAAGTGGGTTGTTGAATGCTTCCAACCCATTACAAAGGCCTTTGCGATAATTCTTCATCGTCATCAGCCACAGCATCAACAAAGTGCACATAATGCCTTACAGGTGTTTAGCGAGTACCACGGTTCTCCGCAGAATGACGAAAAATTGCATAGTGGCTGCTTCCCTACTTCACAAAAATTATGATTTATAGCGTAGTGGGTTCCTCGCAAGTGCACTTCTATTGGTAGCCAAGGAAGCCCATAAGGCTCTCATGATCCATTTCCTCAGGCTCTCAATAAAGTTAATTCCCTCTCTCTCTCTCTCTCTCTCTCTCGCTCTCCGTTTCTCTGGTTAACGTATGTTATAAAGCGTGGTGGGACAGTTAAATAACGACCGGGCGTCACACAATATGAATTACGTAACTAGTATGTCGTTTAAAGCTTCCAGACCGTTACAAAGGGCTCAACCATAATTATTCATCGTCATCAACCGTAGCATCAAGAAACTGCACATAATGCCTTACAGACGGTACCTCGCTTCTCCGCAGAATGACGAGTAATGTCATGGTGGGTGCTTCCAAACGTCACAAAAATTGTGATTTATGGCGTAGTGGGTATGTTGCTAATGTACTTGTATTAGTAGCCACAAGAGAGTTTATAACGGGCTCTAGAAAGGCCGCTCTTCCAGCTTTCGCTGTGACCGTGCTGAGCTTTCTGCGCAGGCCTGGCGTTTTTTTTTTCTTATTTCGCGCGATAGCAGTTACGGACACCGGCGGCGCGGACAACTACGGGCCTAAAACGGACGTTGTTGTGATCTCTTAACAGCTTTCGCTGTAAAATAGGACAAACCAACTTTACAGAGACAGGAAAAGGTTCGGATAGTAGCACGGGAACAATAAGCACAAGTAAGAAATCTAGATAAACAATAAAAGCAAAGTTTCTCATTGCCCAACGATCGCGAATGGCTCGAGTTTGAAACCCGGTACTTTTTTTATATATTTCTGACAGTTTTTTTAAATCCTAATGCCTATATGCTGCAATCAATGGAATCGCCGGTACGCAAGCAACGCTAATGGCTCCGCATAACGAGTCATCGTTCCGCAATCGGTGCCTTCTAGCAGTTGTATTATTCTAAAAGTGCCACGTGCCACCAAATTTAAAGGCGGCGTCTTGGTGAACAATAGCCGGTGTATATTAGCATAAAGCTTGGAGCTTGGTAGCTCTGGCACCTCGTACGTAGTGTACTGGTTGGTCTGACTGAACATACTCATGAAAGATAGCAACGACGATTAAGTATAAGATGGAACAATGACAGCTGTTGTGACGCCGAAACGACGGTGTTATTCATCGCATTGTGACTCATCTCTATACCGAGAGTCAATACTCACACTTTCTCGAAGCGTTTTTGTTTTCTGTCACAAAAACATAGAGACCCGCATTATGTAAAGGTTTTGTGAAAATTGCACTTGTATTTTGATGTCAAGTCCCGTTTCACACGGTTCGCATACCGTAGAAGATGTTCGTCGGTAAGTTGCTTTCATCACGATATACTAAAATGCTTGCCACAAGCCGGTGGTCTGCCCTTTAGCAGCCTTAAAAGTCATCGCGACCACGTCCTTCCTCCCAGGCGACGAGCTCTCTAGCACCATTTTTCACGGCCGTTTTATAATACTAAAACCATACGGGAGGTAGCTATGTCGCAAGCATCCGGGTTACACCCTTAACCGTTCATCCCACCGCTTTAAACTCGCCCACTGAGCCGCGCATCGATGATGCTTATGAGGTTACGCCAGCCACGTGCCCTAACTTTAGCGCGCTAGCCTGTAATTTAAGACTAATTCTACGGAAGCTAAGAAATCAGATGGCTTTGAGGTACAGCTCTGTGTTCCCACGCTTTCATTTTGTTTTCGGTTTCTTTCTCACATTCTTTTCTCTCCAAGAGGATGAAGGAACGGAAGGGAGGGTAAGACTGGAAGAGTATCGCTGCGTGAAAGCTCACTCACACGAACTTTCAACTTCTTTGTATGAGCGATATCACTGCCACGCATACTTTTTCTATGGCCTTGTATAGGTACACAATGAAACTACGTAGCCATTAATTTCCAGGATTTGGAGATATTCGTACGTGGCGCCATCTCTCGGCAGCGGCAATGGTTCCCTGCTGTAACTGAATGCGAAATAGGTAGAAAAATTATATCAGACGAAAAAAAAAGTTATTAAAAACGACTCCCAGTTAACCTCAGGCGCTTTGGCCGCATCTATCTATCTATCTATCTATCTATCTATCTATCTATCTATCTATCTATCTATCTATCTATCTATCTATCTATCTATCTATCTATCTATCTATCTATCTATCTATCTATCTATCTATCTATCTATCTATCTATCTATCTATCTATCTATCTATCTATCTATCTATCTATCTATCTATCTATCTATCTATCTATCTATCTATCTATCTATCTATCTATCTATCTATCTATCTATCTATCTATCTATCTATCTATCTATCTATCTACGTGCGGGCGCTCTCCTGGTCGTCTCTGTATACCAAAATTGGCATTGCAGGGGATCAGTGCATGACAAACACGAGGCACGTGGGCAAGGGGGAAGCCAGCCCCCCCCCCCCCCCCTTTCATCCCCGAAGTTCGTCCAGCGTTCTATATGTAGTTCGTCCAGCGTTCTATATTCCCGGGCAACTTTTTTTCTTTTTGCCATGGAAAGAATTTCTTTCGAACAATTAGGCCATCGCCCCCCCCCCCCCCCCCCGAAAAAAAATCCTGGCTACGTGCCTGACCAACACGATTATGGTCATGACATGAATAACGCAAAACGCTTATCATGAACTGTGGTATGCTGGTATGTGCCACACATGACTGATGGAAAGGGTTTGATGACCTATCGCTATCGCATACGTCATGAAACCTCTTCCTTCAGTCACGTGTGGCACATACCCGCATACCACAGTTCATGTTATGCGGGTATGTGCCACAGGTGATTCACAGTCTCAATCAACACAGTAACCACGAATACACGCATTGAAACGCAAGACAAGTGAGGAAGCTGAAGGCAGAACTCTCCTGGAAGGCGCTCGACCGTTATCCACTCGTCCACGTGGTCCGCCAGAATGACGCAGTGTTCTCTTCATTTCTGATGAGGCTGGGCAATGGCCTCATGCTGACCGAGTATGGCGTCAGATTGACTGAGAGCCGCTTTGTGACGAGCGAATAAGCCGCCGCTAAGTGCCCTGACGGCATATGGCTATACTCAAGCAATGCGGACGTCGACCGCTATAACCCACGTTGAATCGACGCTGCGGACAACGTGTTATGTCATCCCGCATGCGATAACGTCACTGGCTATAAGAACGAGCAGGTACACGATGATGTCCTGACCAAGGGGCTCAACATGAACGCAAGCGATATGGGTGACCTGCCGGCCTCAATTTGCCTCAGCATCGGCAAGCCGTACATGATCACCGCCAACATCGACGTAAGCGACGGCCTCGTTAATGGAAACATGAGCATCTTGTGGTGGAACACGGCAACCTGGTACCTCTGTGGCTTGAATTTCCAACGTCCACGGTAGGCATCGTCGTCCTAGCCAGGACGGAGCACATCGCAATCGCACACCCCTCAATAGAAGTGAAATGGGTGCCTGTTATAATGCGAATCTCCCCAACCACGATATACGCCACAAAAATATCTCGTGTAAGCGTACACAGTTTCCCCTTGCGCAAGCAAATGCCTAACTATATATAAGTCACAAAGGGCCACATACGCCCAGGTAGTCCACGAATACGATAAGTGCCAACCACTGAAGTTGCCACTTATCGGCACGTAGCACTTTCCAGGGCTACCAGCCTCGACGGCCTATACCTCACCAACACAAAAGGTGACTTCAGGTTCCGACACGTTGCCGGCTCTACAGATTCGATGCCACAACGACAACAATCACCTCACTCTCGCCGCTCTCAACATACAGTCTGTGCACGTGCACGACTTCGAAAAAGTCGCTCTGCTCACAGAAACTACGAGGTCTGTTAGAAAAGTATCCCAGCTTTGGTGGAAGAAAATAAATTGGCATAATTGGAGCGTTGGAAACCTAATCCTCCTCAAAGTAGTCCCATTGGGACTCCACGCACTTCTCCCAGCGGTGCTGCCATTGTTGGAAGCATTCTGAGAAGGCCTCTTTCGGAATGGAGTTTAGCTCAGCTGTCGTTGCAGCCATAATGTCCTCCCTTGTCTGAAATCGCTCTCCTTTCAATGTCCTCTTGAGTTCGGGAAACAGCCAGAAGTCGCAGGGGTCCATATCAGGAGAGTAAGGAGCCTGTTGAGCTACAGGAGTCTGACTTTTCGCCAAAAACGTCTGAACCAAGTGTGAGGAATGTGCAGGAGCATTGTCGTGATGGATGCGCCAGTTTCCTGTTGACCACAACTCAGGTCTCTTGCGCCGCACAGCATCACGTAGGCGACGGAGGACATCCCTGTAGTACTCTTTGGTGATTGTTTGGCCCTGTGGTGCGTACTCGTGGTGTACCACACCGCGGGAGTCAAAGAAAGCACTCAGCATCACTTTGACGTTGCTGCGCACTTGGCGGGCCTTCTTTGGCCTTGGTGACGTGGAATGCTTCCACTGTGACGACTGGGATTTGGTTTCCGGGTCGTAACCGTACACCCAAGACTCGCCACCAGTGATAATGGTGTTCATGAAGTTAGGGTCACTGCTTGTGAAATCCATGCAGCATGTCCTGTGAGACTTCAACACGAAGTTGCTTTTGCTCCACCGTGAGCAGTTTCGGCACGAATTTCGCCGCAACTCTCTTCATGGCCAAATCTTCGGTCATAATGGAATGTGCAGAGAAAGTGCTGATGCCCACCTTTTCCGCAATTTCCCGGATAGTCACACGACGGTCCCGCATCACCACAGTGTTCACTTCGGCAATGACCTGGTCATTTCGGCATGTTGATGGCTCTCCACCGATGTGCGGCCGTCTTTAAACCGGTTGTACCACTCCTTAATCTGTGTGCGGCTTATAGCGTCGTCACCGAAAGCCGTCTTGATCTTCCCAATGGTTTCCACTCGGCTGTCGCCCAGTTTCTGGCAAAATTTGATGCAGTAGCGCTGCTCCAGTCGCTCCGTCATTTTCCTTGCAATGAAAAACCGACGAGAGCACTGCGCACGACCTCACTCAAACGCTGCGTCCCAGCGACTGACGCTATTGGCAGGCGGGAAAAAATTCACGCATGCTCACGAAGGTTCAAGGTCGGCTGATGCAAGCGCGCTTGTTTCAAATCCATCAGGTGCTCGCAAAAAAAAAAAAGGTCGGATGCTTTTCTAGCAGACCTCGTAGCGTGTTAGAACTTTCCGAAGCCTGGAGGGATGAGCCCACTGTGTCGTCCACAGCAAGCGGCTTCAGTGCAGGTGTGGAGGCGTGGACACATATAAGAACACGGCGATGCGCAACTTCAACGTAGGCCGCATCCCACTTCGCCGACCGCCATACAACGAACACACACAGACAAGCAGCGGAATCGGCGAGGTCTGCGTTGGGCACGTCACTTACAATAACAAAAGCGTTCCGCTGGCCGCCGTCTACCTCAAAACTCTCAGAAATCCCTTCCACACATGCACACGGGTTTGTGAAACGTGCGTGCGTTGTCTATCATAACGGACAAGTATAAGCACTATACATATTATATTTACCGGCAGCGCAATCACACACACGGACAGAGAAATGAAGCGAAACGCAAACACAGCGCCGACATTCACAACTACACTTTTTATTGCAGAAACAATACTTATATGATCAACCCCCTACGTTCCCCGTATACGCAAACTGAGAGAACGCATAGAGCTCGCGTACGGGTAAAAGCAAAAAAGCGAGGCGAGCCCAACAACAATATACATCAAAGTTACACGTGCCGGCCCAAAAATTGAAACTCACAGTCATATAACGTCACCGATGGTTCGCTGACCCCCCTTGTTTCCTAATGTAATATGCCTCATTTAACTCTCGGACAAACTGGTTCTTATGTTTCTTTAAAATGTTAACCTCATTGAATATCGGTTGACAGCCGCATCTGTCCACACGAGAAGCCAAATGAGCATACCCTTTGTTGCATATTGTTGTTGGGCTCGCCTCGCTTTTTGCAATTTTTGAAGCAAGTATACAGATTTTTAAAGGAGAAAAATGCATATGTGTGCAAATCTTTTTCCTCAAAACTAAGCCGTTTAAGCATTTCTTTATGACTATTTGATCATCTGTCTTGTTAGTAGAAGCACACCGTCAGAATTACTGTAGATTTGTTGAGAGTTGTGGTGTTTTCTTTAAGGAGAGCGTTGATGATAAAATCTAATTTTGTGTTGAACGTCATATTAAGAAAATGGATTTACCATGTACCACAGAGTTAACAGCCATGGCATGTATCTGTACAGGCAACTTTAGGTCACTCCATTATTGCCAAGCACTGGCGTTGCCGGGGGTGGTTCAACCCTCCTCCCCCCTCCCCCCTCCCCCCACGAAATCTTTCAATCTCCCATGTGTATATGTACAGGCACATATACAAACGCACGCGTTTAGCCATAAAGTATGGCTCAACGGACCCCGCCCCACGCCAGAAAAAATTTCTGGCTACGCTACTGTCGCCATGGTACGACACATTTGTGCAACCTATCCCCGTTAAATCGGTACTTCACGCAAAAGTTGTCGTTTGTGATGGAAGTTTTGTGTGAATTATAAATATCAGCTTTGTAAAACTGTCATTTGTGGTTCCGACAGTAGAAATGCGGTGAATAAAATTTCTGACCGTAGAGTAACGGCAGAAGTAACGTCCGTTACTTTTTTAGGGTAACTGTAACGGTAACGTGTTACCTTTTCTAAGAGGTAACGTCGGGCGGTAACGCGTTCCTTTTTTGTTAGCGTAGCGAGCAACGTATTTAGTTACTTTTTTTCGGTAACGCCTACAACACTGCCCTTATGTTAGCATCACAAGTAGAAACACATAGAAGTAGCAGCCCAGTCATTATAATTATGCGATATCCGCACAGGTTTCTAGCGCCCTCGCGGTTGTATACATATCGCAAGAATCTAACCTAACGCTGAAACATAATTACGTCAGCAGAATACGCTTTCGCACATTCAGCTTTCGAAACCGAGAAGTACCAACGACCACATTAGTGCGTACAATAACAAGTATAAACACTGGTTAGTTAGTTAGAACCCTTTCCTATATTAATTTGGTAACGTGCTGGAAACACGTACGCGAGTTTGAGTAATTGAAGTAAGCTTCGTGAAGGCGCTCGCTTTGATGTTTTCAGGTGCGAGAGGTTGAATTTATAGTACTGAGCTTAATAGTAACGGCTGTTTTTGTTGTCGTATAGTTAAAAGTGAAGCGTAAAGCTTAATTGCAACGAGTTTTTTTTCTACTAATGCTGCGTTAGCAGCATCGCGTAATAGGTAAGAATCGAACGTAGTGGTTAACCTAACAGGCAGGGAAGCTCATTTTGAAATGTCGATAGTTATTCAAGTAACCATAAGTAAAAGCGTAACTTCGAACATTTGCGACAGCTTTCGCAGAGACTGTGATTTACACAGCTCCTCGACATTATTTCCTAGCACACACAAAAAAGTGTAGTTAATAAATACTACCGAATGTAAGTTTTAATCATTTTCAGTCCCATGCCAGGTGCACACACATGCTAAACGCCTATAGGCTGGACACCGAGTGCTACATCACATTCTCATACAGAAATGAATGCAAGCCGATATAATTATGCCTGTAGTGGGTGGAAGAAACAATTAGTAATAGCTTGTATTAAAGTAATAGTGTCATATTCAATTAGGAAGCCTGAATGAAGCCACAGAAATGCTGGGTATACACCTTCCGTTAAATGAGCTTGGAAGAAGGCCGAACAATGAAGTCTCAGCAAGTAGAGAAGACAAAATTATAAATAGTAACTTCGATCTAATTTGCCGAAAGGAAGAAAGAACATGAGAGAGAGAGAGAGAGGAAAGGCAGGGGCAAAGTATACGATAAGCTAGCCTTGTTGCAGAGCCTGTAATTCTAATAGTCAGAGCACAATCACGCATTTTGTTTATTCCTGGTGGAGGCACACGAAAATAAGCTCCTCGTGGAAACAAAAACGCATAGCTCCCAAAAGCTAAAATAAATTTCGAGACCTTTTGTAACTAAAATTCATAATTTATTGCAGTGTACCGCCCGCGTCGCATCTCTTGACGAGCAACACAGTGCCCCCCCCCCGCACACACACAGCAATAACGCACAGTTTACTCGCTACTAAGCATGCAAGCACGCTTTTGAGACTGACCTACGGGCTGAGGTAGCTACAGTGTAATTTCTAATGACATGGTTACTGAAGAGTACGCTATCTTCAAATAGTTTCAAACAGAATACAATGTATTGTGCGCGAAAAAAGCACAGATTACTTGAATTGTTTCTCGCCAGATGATAGAATTCGCATCAGCTATGCTATGCCTATGATTTGAGCGAGATAAAAACAAACATATACATTGTATAAATGCAAACGATGCGTTCAGGCAGACCTTGAGAACAAAAATGCAGTCGCTTCGCAATTTTTTTTCATCACCCAGTCTGTTAGCACATGCTTTAACTGTGCGCCGGCTTCCATTTGATTGCTACTGTATGGAAAACAAAACTTATGTAAGAAAAAAATAGCATAGAGAGCGTGAAATTCGCAGGAAAGCTTCACAAAGACGTAATAACAGTGCTACCCTTTGTTTAATCACAGTCCCAACTGTCCAGAACACAAACACTGCACCAGGAAATGTTGGTTGCGACCAGCAACAAAATTTATTTACAAAAAGACGAACAAAAGCCTTGACATCCAACTTTTCACGCTTTTCATGTAAATACGCGAGGAAGGTAAACATAGTTACATTTCTCTATTTACTTTATTCAACGGATGTGCTGTGACCCAAGGAAGTACGTGTATTTAAAACACCGCGACGACAATTAATAGCGATGTAGTTGCCGACATGCAATGAATGAAAAAGGTTATTATTCAGCTACCTACCGATCGGAGCACGTCTTACCCCTGTATTTCAGAAAAAAAAAATGGCGAAGCTTCAACTACGCCGCGCAAGGCTTGACACAGCGAAAGTGGACAATTCTGAAGACTAATCTGGTTGCTGCTATAGGTTGATTCTAAGCCTCTACTAGGTGATGCAGATTGTTTCTAGGTTGCTTCTAGGTCGTTGCTAGGCCTTAGCTAGGTGATGCTAAGCTGTTTCTACGTTGATTCTCAAAGTAGAGAGGTTCGAGTTAAACCACAGACAGTTGCAGACACGGCACGGATGTACAAACACGAGAGACACAAACTCGCGCTCAAACCAAGCATGCGCACCTCTCATAGCTCTACGGGAAAGTCGTCGTTGGCGTATAGGCCTTCCATCGCTTCGGGCATAGTTTCCTACAATACTTACTAGAGGGAACTCTGGCGCTAGTGTCTATGGGAGCTGCAATGCATGGCGCTTCAGCCAGCATGGGAATGATGGGTAGTACACGGATTTGTCTAAACTTCGTTCTTTGGGCTCCGTCCGGCTACGCATCGCCTGGATCCGCTTTGTAGCAAGACGAAGTTCAGCAAAAGTCAGCAGTTGAACTTCACCACTTTATCTTCTTTAAGCCCGCCAATTCAAATCTGGTCACGAAGTTCACAACGATCCATTCTTTTATCCGAAAGAAAACCAAAACACAGCAATAAACAAATCCACAAGTGCGTTCGAAGCCCGCAAGCACGAAGACTAGGCAAATCCGTGTACTACCCATCATGCCCATGGTGGCTGAGCGATCGCAGCGCCAGAGTCCCCTCTAGTTAATTTTAAGAAACTCTATGGCTTCGGGGTCTTCTCGCAGCCGCCGCTGTCTTTCCACTTCCCTAATGCTGGTCTAACTCTTGCCGTCTTCTTTTTTAGTGGACCAGTGGCGAGTAGTGGGATTTACCCAATTTTTTTGGCACATACCTGATAGGCCACACAAGATAGACCACACAGGATAGGCCGCACAAATTACGGCTGCCTTAAACAACTTCGCTGTTTGGCTGAATAACACATCGTTTCATTCGCATATGCCCAACATTAGGAGGTCCTTAAAGTCAAACTGTTAGCAACTTGAAAAACTGAAAGGGTGCTTTATGCATTCGCCTAAGACGACTCGAAGACGAAAGCCATCCTTTTCTTTTCAATCGATGCATTGTTCCTCCCAAGCACCCCCACCGAAAGCTTTCTGCACCTGACGTGTTTTCGCGGTGCCTTCAGGATAGGAGGCATTGAAAGCTTTATGCGTCTCACCTGGCACCGCCCTGCTTCCGTGATCGGCCCACCTTTAACCAGCGACGATGTCATGTGATGACGTCACAAATTTTGGCGATCTGTGACGTCATGATGACCTCATGCGGTGACGTCATAACGTGATGATTTTTTTATATCGCTCGTGTCGACGCCGTCGACGCGGGACGCCGACGGTAAATTTTCGCGTTTGATGAGGAAGCTAAGGCTTTCGCCTTAATAATATGGCTATCCTATAATTGTGTATGCGAATGCTGCTCGGACAAGTCATTTGTGTGTATGTGCATCGAGGTACATGCCGATGCACATAAACACAAACGATTCACCCTATGCGTGTCTTGCAAGCACATAAAATTTACGGACGCTTTCAAACCGGTGCCAATATTTTGCCGTGATGAGGCTACCGAAATACAACACAAGAACAGCGCAGCCTGAAAGGTACAGTTCGTAAATCGGATAGATACACGCGCAATTCCCTTTACGCAATGGGTTTGTGCCAACACCTCTTTCAAAGCCTAAATCTCGAGATTTGCGCTCATTTGAGCCAACAAATGAAAGCAAGAACAACAATGCGGAAGTTCTTCGTTGTCTGGTGTTTGAGTTTGTGCCGACAAGCAATTACGTAGACACAATTACCTGATCACCGTGTCTGCGATAAGCAAATACGTTAGCTCAGTTATAGCGTCGTAATTGCGACAAGCAATTAAGTTAGGGTAAGTGCGTTAGCATCTAAGCACACTTGAGGCTCAGATCTTCGGGCGCTGACTTCAGATTAAACGAAATGAGCCCAATTAGTGGCTGCAGAGGCTACGTGGCTTTAAAAAAAGAAATTGAAATTGAAATCACCAGCCGCTCTGCACAGGAGAGCAGGAGTGACACAAAATAAGGACCTGTTCCAAAGAGAATTCAGATGAACTGAAATAAGTGCGCCACGAAGCAGGAGCAGATTTAAGCCTGGATCTAAAGTTTAGCTTCTCTCAGGCAGCGGCAGCTCAAGACTTGTCAGAGAGCAGTTCACAGCCTCCACTTTACGCGAAGAAAAAAAAAGAAAAAGAGCTCTAAGAAAGGACTAAGAAAACCTCCTCGAAATTACGTTAGCGTCTTTAAAACCTCGGAAGGTTGTTACGAGGACCGAGCGAACGGGGCCACGACAGCGAAAACATGGTAAGTCCTCTTTCGTCCCACCCGCTTACCTTCACGTTTTGCACAGTCGCCTCCAGGTAACGCGTCTGTCCGCTCTACACTTTGAGAAGGCGCGTGAGAGCACCGCCTAGAGAAGGAATCCGCAAGAGATAACATACAGCCCAAGCTACAGCCAGGCAGCGACAACAACCGGCTGTCGCAAAACCCAAACAAACAAGCTGGCCGCTTGTTTCTTCAGTTTCCATCCTCCTCGCCCTCCAGAAAGAAGGGGCGGGGCTAATCCCCGCGACACGAGAAAACTGGAGCCTGCTCCAAGAAGAGAGAACTTGAAGCGGCTAGACGCGGACACTTCTAATCCGATTTCAACTGTCCCGTAGGACTGGCGAGGCGCTGTCCGGGAGCGAAGAGAGTAAAGCTTAATCCACGCGCCAGGAACACTCCGTCCGCTTACAGCCCTTGCGTGGAAGGCTCAAAGAAAGGTGCCGTCTTTGTTTCACGCTTCGAAGATCCGCGCTGGGCTCGGCCTTCGCCGCCGTCCAGTCAAAGCCCGCGTGTGCGGGATACACAGCGACGTGCCAGGCCTCGCGTCGGCTCGCGGAGCGGTCGTGTGACGGTGAGGGGGTTGGACGTCTTCAACGCGGTGAAATGGACGACGCCGTCCAATCGCTGTTTCATCTCGGACGGTGCCCGTAGCGACAAGCGGTGTATCTTACATCGGCATATGTCACTGAAACGAATTCGAAAAAAAAAACACAAGAAGACAAAAAAAAAAAACCAAGGCCCTTCATTTGTCGCTTTCCAGATGAAAATTACAAAATAACCCTTCGACAATAAGTTCTGATGCCTTGTCGTATTTTGGGCAATGCATACTGTTGTTCTCTTGTCGAATGTGGCGAGGGCTTGCATTGTTGGGGCTTTGTTGTGTAGTGCTACTACGAATTTATCGCGTTATTTCAGGGGTATTTCTGTTGTGGAAATTAGGTGCCTGATGTGACAACGCATTTTACTGCTCTGCTACAAACATTTGTTTTAGTATTTCAGTTCTCTGTTGTAATAACACAAAGCGAAAGAACTCACTCACGTTTTCACGACAAGAAGTGTCTGGTGCACAACAGGAAAGTCTGTCGCTGCCTAAGGAATCTGTAGTAGCTACAGAAAAACTTGTAACAGAAATTTCGCTTGTCATTTTCAACTGCGTTGTAGTTTGTGCGATGTCAGTGATGCCTCCTCGTGCGCTTGACTGCTGCGAATGGTGTCAATAAAATTGCGACTGAATTTTTTTCGCACTTTTTCTTAGTACGGTGTTAACAGGTTTTGAAGCAGAGCGGCATCTCAGATAACCGAAAACACAGCAGCACTTCAATGAAGTTGCAAAAATGCCGCAGTGAGGAAATTATTTCATCAGAAAAGAGAGGTGTGGGATGAGTGAAGACAAAAAGTTCAATGGGGCAAGCTACATGGCAAAGTCGTGGAAGTTCACCCAAAAAGAAGTGCTTAGCTTTGCTACATTACACGGAGGCAGATATAGAGGGCATGGGAAGGCGAAGAAATTATCGAAACATAGAGCAAACGTGAAAAAAAAACGGAAAAAAGGAAGGGAGAACGCCTGGCAGAATGAGTCTCTCAGCCGCTCGATCCGGCAAGTCAAATGAAGAACATTAAAAAATTCTGCGCCTACGTTCAAAGCCGTTCAACAAAACAATGTACGAGAGACTCTTAAAGTGCTTGGCGCCCTCGCCAATAAATAATTGCATCGGTGATAACCTCATCATTAATGATATGAAAAAACAAAACGAAACAAAAAAAAAACCATTGTCATTCGTGCGTTTTAAACTAGGTGTAAAGGAAACCCAAGCGTCCATGTACGCATTTCTGAGAAAGAAAGCCGTCGACTTGAAACAAACATTCATCCTGGTTCAGGAATCGAGCTGGGTATACCACGAAAAAGCTTTGATTCGCTATACCTTTCTCTATCAAGCGTGTATGAAACGTTTTCAACGTCCACTATCGCGGACACACAAACTCCGTGCTAAGTATACGTCAAACCGTAGAGCTTGTCATTTTTCTCTTGTAATGTGCTTAGCATTGTTCGTTGCTTTACCAACGTAATGTAATGTAATACAGTTATCAAATGCGGGCCACAAGAGTGAAAAAGCAAGATGCAGCAGGGTCGTTTAAGTCCATCCCATACCAACACACGTGCGCACACACATATAAAACGAAGAGAAGAAAGTCACACGATCCCTGATGCATTCGCCTAGGACACCTCGACGGCGAAAGCCATCTTTGTATTCTCAATCGATTGTATTAATTGATGATAGCTTGCCCACATGATGAATTTTTTTGCATCGCTCATGTTCGCGCCGCCGCCGCTGGTCACTTTTCGCGTTTGATGAGGCGTCTAAGGCTTTCGCCTAATATGCCTGCAGAAACAACCTAAAAAGAAGTGATATATATATATATATATATATATATATATATATATATATATATATATATATATATATATATATATATATATATATATATATATATGTTAGTTCTCATTAATATTGTGTCTAACAAAGATAAACGAGCCCTCGAAAAATCATCTGCTTTCCTTTATATATATATATATATCTATATATATATATAGGGTGTTTCAAGAAATGTGTCCAACCTTCTAAAAAAATCAGGAAAACGCGATATTTGCTCGGGGCTTTCAGAATTGCTTTTTCTGTAGCGGCAGGAATATTAAGGTAGTTAAGAACATCATTTAGGACAGTAATTAAGAAAGTTACATTAGTTAACTTTTTAATTAGTGGAGTTAGGTGATTGTGTCCAATGGGAGAATATAAGTTCTTCATGCGAGGAACCCATCCGAGCTTTGAGATTGCGAAAAAGGCGTCCCCTAGTAATTGTTGCGGCGTAATGAGAGGTTTATTTACAGAAAGGCAGAGAGGTCGGCCTGAGCGATAGTATGCTCTAGCCTGCTACTCTACACCGGGGGTGGGGAAAGGGGAGAAAAAAGAACGATGGATGACGATGGTAAGTAAGGGAGGTGAGTATGTACAGTCCCGTCTACACTCTAAGAAAAAAGAGTACGCGTGACTCTTTTCGGAGAGTTCTGACTTGCCACGTATAGGACTCTCTTTAAATAGTCACGGTGACCCTCTTTGTGGGTCAGGGTCGGCTCGCTCTAGGAGAGTCCCCTGACCCTCTAGGAAAAGTGGAAAGACTCTCATCCGAAGGATCACGTTACCACTTATAGGGAGTCAGACGACTCTTGCCGATAACACTCCTACGCGGGTCAAGTGAGCCACACCGAAGCGTCAAGCGACTCCACAAGTATTTTAAGCTACTCCATTGACCCTTGCTCTACTTTTGCGCGACTACTGTTGAAGATAGTGGAGTATTCATTTTAAGCAAGTGCAATAATACTTGCCGTTCTGCCCAGCGACTGCAAAAAAAGAATAGTTCAATTTTAGCATTATTTTAATAAAACTCGTCAAAACAACACATATTTTCTAGCAAAGTTATATAGAAAGCGCGAAAAGATGGTCAGTGATTTTCAATTAAGAAGTTCAGGTATTCCTCATTTACATACTTGTATGAGTATAGCCAACTAAACTGTGTGACTGTGATGTGCACAGTGTCATATGGTGCTAAATAAACAGCAGAAATTGGCATCATGTTTCCATATTTATTCTTATGATTAAGAATAAATCAAGAAGTGGTGACGGCTGGACACATCAGACTTGTGGCTTGCTAGGTTGTCGCTCCTGTTCAGCGTGAGCACCATGAAAAACGGTATCTGAAAATAAGAACGTGATATTATGATGAGAAAATGAAACTGCAGTAAAGGTTTGCAAAACCTACACAATAAGTGGTTCACACAGGCATAATAAAGGCTAACAACAAAACAACAAATGCAAACAGGCATGGTCAGGGGCGCTATGCAGGATGGCCCGAGCTTCTCGGGCACACGAGTTTGCTCCGAGCCCGCCCTACGACGGTCATGATAGGAAGACAGTGCGGAGCGCGCGATAGAAGCGTCGATAAAAACGGCTACAAGAACGAGAATGGCGTCACGAAGGCATGCGCGGCATTTGCGGCGGTTTTCAAAGGAATACCGCGTGCGAACGCGTCAGCGCCGCCACTCAGTCAACGTTTTGACAGTGCAGCGACGTCAGCGTGATTGTCGCGCTATCTTTTTTCCAACTGACGATCGCGCCTCCCACGGGCGTGTTCGTGGGCGTTTGTCCTCTTTCGGAAAATTCTTTCGTTCCACCTGCAGCATGGAAATTTCCACTCTCGAAGGCAACAAGGACGACCACGCAGCACTCTGGTGCAGCTCGTTTCGCTTCTCTGGAATATTACAGATAAATAAATGTACAGGTTACTGCTATACTTACATTACACGTATGAACATTTTTTTGTATTAGCGAATCGGTAGAAACAGTGTCTCCGCAAACAAGTAATAGTAACATTTCTCGCCGCAAATCCCGCCAGGGGCACTTGCTTCATAGCTGTGAGTGGTACGTCGTGAGAAGCGGTGAAATTGAATGCGAGACATCGTAGCCACGTGATGATATAACCTTTAGTTCTTCGTGCGTGGGTGCATAGTCTGTGCGATTAAGCTCATAGATGAATCGTGCCGCTCGCTGGCGTTGTTGCGTGAGCACTGTTCCTCGGCAAGAGGAAACGCGGTGGGCGGACCCGCTCTTCGCCGAGGGTGTCTTTCAATCAAATTGATTGACGCGCGAACTCGGGCACAAACTCGTTGATTCTGAAGAGGCCCCAGTTCAACTCGTGACTGTCATAGTGCCGGTGTGCCTGTCAAGTGTTTCATGCGGTGGACGCTACTCAGCAGTTTATTTGCATATAAAATAATTTGTTAAGCTTGCACTAATTGCGCAAGGCTGGGGCCATCGGAGGAGCTTGTGGTCACTTAGCTTTTTCCACCTTTCTACGTGGCTCGTCTACTCAGTATGCTTGGTCTGCTTCGGTGTAATGACCGTGTCAGTTCGGTCTCAGTATTGATGCTATTGCTCAGGAAGGTCTTAACTAACATGATAGTGAATAGCCCTTTCTTAATTGTTAATGTTTTAATTACCATGACATTATTTAGGTACATATATAATTAGTATTTTAAGAATTAACACGTCCTCGGTGAGTAAGCTCTTGATTATCTTTGTTTTAATTACACGCTCTTAATTGTCGCCGTGTTGATTAGTATTAATTGATAATGTTTTAAATACCGCGCCATTAATTACGCAGGTTTAATTCGCAAGGTCCTGAATAGTACAGATGTAATTAGCGTAATTCTAATGAGCACGATCTTAATTAGCACGCTCATAATTAGCGTCGTGTTAATTACAATACTTAATAATGTCTTAATTACAACGGCATTAAATACACAGGTTTAGTTTGCAAGGTTGTGAATAGTACAGAGGCAATTAGCATAATCGTAATTAGCACGATCCGAATTAACACCATCTCGGCGAGTAAGGTCTTGATTATCTTAGTTTTAATTACACGCTCCTAATAAGCGTGAGCGTTATGTTATCATGATCTCAGTTACCTTGTTCTTAGCTTTACACGACTTCATTAGCATGGTCCTAGTAAGACGTGGCTTAGTTATCTCGACCTTAGCAAGATTTGGCCTAATCAGCTTCGTCAAAGCACGTCCTGACTTAGCTAGGTATACCGCCCAGCCAATTAGCTAATCAGCCGGGCGCACGTGTCTGGCACCGAGCAGACGATGAAGAAGAGAACGACGAGGGCGCGCGCCGGCCAAGCAACGCGCTAGAATGCACAGGCCGACCATGGTGATTATACACGTGGCCTCGGCGATTAGCTCTAGCCGCGGTGTTGTAAGGCGCTCGGTCGGAACTAATCTGGGAGGCCACGGTGCTGATTATTCTAAAGGATACTTGCTGCAGACATTAAACGCTTGAAAATGAATTCAAACGGCCCGCGCACACAGAAAAAATATAGTTAGTAGTGCTTTCTGCCACTTTTCCTGCATTGGTGCACGTCCGCACTCAGTGGAACGACAAACAAATGAAAGAAGGTGCCTCTTGTTTTACGACACCACCCAACCTTCTCGGCCGCCCTTGATGTGATGCCGCGTTCCATCGTAACCAATGGAACGGAGCGCGCGCTGAGGGATGGATTTCACCTAATCGTACTATTAGCTTGTTCAAAAGGGGGTGTCGCCAGAGCTCGGAAAGATGCCGAGTTTCGCCGAACTCGGGCCATCCTGCATAGCACCCCAGGAACGAAGTTTTTTGACGTCGAGATAAGACATGTCATATGCTAGAATTACCGCACATAGCTCCCACAATCACGCACACTCACTCGATTCTGTAATAACGCCCAACGTCATCGCAGTGTATGCAAATCACGAAAACAGCAAACAGAAACGAGGGAAGATTGTACGGCCGCGGCCGTCGAAAGTCTAGAGCTTTTTCACTTTACCGGTGAAGCGTGTCCAACTTGAATGACCGCGTACGTTCTGGAAGCACCGTACTATATCTGCACCTCAAACTACCGTCTTTAAGCAAACAAAAGCCATTACATATAGTGCGTCTGAGCGTTCTGTACACAGGCATTTTTTTTTCACGTTCCCACGCGCCGAAGCACGCTACACACTCAAGGTCGATGGAAATGTTATGAAGTAGACTAAAGTGCATCTCAAAACGACATCTTGCACATTCAGTAGCGCAGACACAACGTGCGATCAGCAAAAAATGACCCTTGATAATTGTTTGCATCGTTCACTATAAGGGAGCTTGCACAGCAACGCGCATAGCGGTAGCAACTCGTTAACTGACAGCTTTAGTTGGGCCTCCGCAACAGCCCTGCGGACACAGGCTGCTGTTGGAAATGGCTGGCTGATAACTTCCGCAGAGCTGCTGCAGACGCCGAGCTAAAGCTGTATGATTAGTACCTACGAAAGCAGTACACTCACCGTTAACTGGCGCCCGTTGTTCCTGTCCGCAGCTCCAGGAATATTCCGTCCCCCAAGCGTCACCGCGTCACTTCGTGCACGGAGCCGGCGTCAACACCAACACCACCGAAGACGCGCATGAACAGACACACAACCCGCGCAACCAACACAACCAACACGCAACGCATTCCAATAGACGAGGAGACAGAGAGGAAAACAGAAGCGGCCCGCCACACCGGCGCCGTTGTGGCGTGTTGCCTCGCCTCCGTCGTCGACCCAACGCGCCACAACGGCGCCAAAGGCAAGCGCGCGATATGTATGGCGTATACGGCGGCGCCGCCAATCGAAACGCGCTTCAGGAGAGTCCCGTGACTCCAGTCGAATTGCGAACTCTCTTTCTCTGCCTGTACCTACCAAAAGGGGTCAAATGGACACCCGAAGAGAGTCACGCGGCCGTGACCCTCTTTTGACTCTTTTTTTTCTTAGAGTGTAGGTGGTGCAGTGCTATAGCCGCGCATCCAGTCCAGTGGCTTGTAGGAAAATAAAATTCAACCAAATGCAACGGCTTTCAACAGCGAAAGCCATCGAATTCGGCTGAATTTCATTACTTCGTAATTATTACTAGAGGCCGCCTATTCGGAATCTCAATGTTGGGACGGGTTTCTGGCACGAAGAGCTTCAATTCCCCAATTTGACACAGTCACTTAACTCGACTAATTACAAAGTTAATTAATTTAATTTTCTTAATTACTGTCTCATGTCATGTCTAACCATCTTAAAATCCCTGCCACTACAGAAAAACCAATTCTGAAGGCAGCAATCAAATATCACTTTTTCCTGATTTTTTTAGAAGGTTGGACACATTTCTTGAAAAACCCTGTATATATATATATATATATATATATATATATATATATATATATATATATATATATATATATATATATATATATATATATATATACGCTCGTTGATTTATGAAACGCTGTACAACATGGGTAAGATGGTTCAAGAAGTGACTCCGTCCAGTGAGTCTGGACAGTTTTATCGACGTGTAAGTCGGCAAGCCAGGTAACTAGGTGAAGTCAGGCGCGCTTCCTGTAAAACTTTTGACCAGACGGCACGTGTTCGTCATGTGGATTAAGGTCGCGGTAGCCGTCAAACACACACATCAAAATAAGACAAGAGTTCGGACAAGCAAAAGCTACCATTATAAAAATGGATTTAGGCAGTCTATAGACTGTCTAAACCTATTTTTAGACAGTCTGTAGAATGTCTACATACATGTTTGTAAGGAATATAGCATTAACGCGACAAGCAGTGGCTGATAGTAAAGAAAAAAAAAGATTGGGTCATGCAACTACGCACTAGTGTTGCGAAGACTGACGAAGCATTGGAGCTAGTGGCGTTAACCTCCTCCTCCTCACCCTCTAAACCCTTTCACCCCGCTTTGCTATACTATGGCATGCATGAATGTGCTTGCTCTCTCTTTTATTTTTCTATCTCTTTTTTGTGTATGTTTCTTTCTATCTCTTTCTTTCTCTGTCTTTCTATCTTTTTCTCTCTTTCTTTCCTTTCTCTTTCTTTCTCTCTCTCTCTGTTTTGGTTCTCTCGCCTTCAATTTTTTCTCGTTTTCTTCCCTTTCTTTATATTTTTCTATTTCTTTTTCTTTCTACCTCTCTCTCTCTGTACTTATGCTCTCGCCCATCAGAGTTATTGCATACCACGCCGGACAAATAGGTACACGTGTTCTTGGAGCGAAGCAGAAGACGAAGAAGGGGACGAAGAGGAAGAAGAGGATGAAGAGAGCGCGTGCCGGTTCATGATGATCAGAGTTTTTTTGGTGTCGCCACAAGGCATAACGAAAAGCTTCACAGCCCCGCTACAAAAGAAAGAAAAGAAAAACTAAACCCACAGTATCTCTTATACATTCGCCAAAGATGACTCGGAGGCGAAAACCATCTTCTTTTTCTTCTCAGTCGATGTGCTGATCCTCCCCTGCCTCCTTCCGATAGCTGAAGGCGACGAAGCGCATACCTACTACCGCGCCAAAAAATGGTACTTAAGTTTACTGACAATTTTCTCATTTGCTTTGCTGAAATAAACTCTTCTTTATTTATTATGAGACTCAAACAGTTGCAGGAAGTCGTAGGTAAAATACAGTTATTGTTCACTTTGCAAGAATGCCTTCCTTTTCTCTCCACTTCTAAGACAGCACCACCTTTTCAGCGCGGCCGTTTTCCAAAGTAAACATGGCGTCCATGACGTAGTGGGCCAGTGTGCGGTCGCAAACGCGCTGTTTAGTTCTCCAAGAAAAATCTACTCGTAATATGAAACTAAAATATACACTGAACAATCTAAAGATTTCTCCCAATCGCATTTTTCGTGTACATAATTTTTTAAACGCGTTAACGACGCGAGCCAGCAAAACCGAAATCAGCCGCAAGCTGCCGTATTACTTGCAGAGCAACGCGAATGTGCGGAAGCCCCGCCTCCGTAGCCTTCGCTTCACTGCCAAGACAAGTTGTCGCCGAGTATAGTTTTGCACTGCCTCCGTGATCGGCCCATCTTTGACCAAGCGATGATGTCATGTGATGACGTCATGATGACGTCATCACGTGACGATGCTTTCTTGCGTCAATCGTGTTGACGCTGACGCCACGGGACGCCTACGCTGACGGTCAGTTTTCGCTTTTGAGGAGGGATGTAACGCTTTCGCCGTAATATATATATATATATATATATATATATATATATATATATATATATATATATATATATATATCTTCGGCAATAATTTCCAAGCGTTAGGCCTACTGCCACGGAAAACCTCTCACGAGTGGTACGGCTGCCTCGGCGCCACTGA
Organism: Rhipicephalus sanguineus; assembly: GCF_013339695.2. Classification (NCBI taxonomy): domain Eukaryota; kingdom Metazoa; phylum Arthropoda; class Arachnida; order Ixodida; family Ixodidae; genus Rhipicephalus; species Rhipicephalus sanguineus. Next base: position 27,299,793 of record NC_051180.1, read on the forward strand.
ATTAGTGATGCTCGGCTCATTCCGTTGAAACGCGTCACGAGGGAGTTGCCGCGTTCTCTCTGCCACCTCGTGCCTTCTTAATGAAAGCGTGCGCGTGTGGTATGTTGGTCAAGTGTGCTTAATTGCTTGGTTCGTGCGTTGACGAAGGCGTCAACAGGTGCATCGTTTGTGAATACCTATACGCTGCTGGAAAGGTTGACACGCCTTTGTTGTGTCTAAACTGTGCCACACTAGATAGAAAATGTAAGTATATAAACCTTGCAAGTTGTATACACAGTTTATTGGTCTCCGTCCTCGAAGCTATGATCCGGACGCTTCTAACGCTCTTACGCTGAGTGCTAGATAACAATTTAATTCTCAGCTGTGATGACTGCACTACGAAGGGCGCGTAATGCGAAAACACTCCTGCACATAGGTCGGCAATCTCACTCATGAGTCGACTCAGACTCACTCAGACTCAGATCGGGCCGTGAGCCTGAGTGAGTCCGGGTGAGTAATACTTTGGTGAGTTTGAGCCCGAGTGAGTGCGGCTGAGGAAACTTTTTGTGAGTCTTAGTCGGAGTGAGTCCGGTTGAGAAAAATATTGATGAGTCTGAGTCCGAGTAAGCCGGTAAGCACGAAATATATTTCTTGAGTGAGTGTGAGTGAGCTCCACCTTCTATTGCCGACGTGGTGTCCTATCTACGCATCTTCAGCATTGCTATCAGTCTTATATCGGCTTACGTTTATACTCAAGTCCATTCACACCTGCCAACGCACGAGCGTTCGTGCGCCACCTCAGTATTTATTGATCAGAGGCGGCGTGAGCTTTGGGGGGGGGGGGGGCATGATCTCCCTTCGCAAGCTCTTTCACGGATGTTCTTGATAAAATATCTCGTGTGAGTCACGTGCTTCATAAAAATTTCCTTACTGGATTGAAACCACTGATAACACATATATGAAGGTACGAGATCAAAAGGCGTATCGTAGAGCACCGATTATGTGAGATATTGGAGTTAAAGAGCATTGGAACCAATATCGAAGAAGCTCATTTTACGCTAACGGACACATGAGTCGACTCTCTCAGAATCAGGTCAAGCCGTGAGTCTGAGTGAGTCCGGCTGAGCAGTGTGTTGGTAAGTCTGAACCTGAGTGAGTCCGGTTGAGAAAAGGTTTAGTGGGTCCTGGTGAGTACGGTTGAGGAAATTTTTGGTGAGTCTGAGTCCGAGTGAGCCCTAAGAGCAGAATATGTTTCTTGAGTGAGTCTGGGTGAGCTTCAATTTTTTTTGCCGACCTATGCTTATGTACAAAAATACACGAACTTATAAGCGCATAATTGATCGTGCACTTAGACATTACAAGACTCCAGAAGCTCAAAACTAATCTAGACTCCTCTGCTATACGGCTCTATACGTCCTGTTTCAAAGCCTTAGAGGTGTGTCGAGACCGTAACCTCAATGAATGAATGAGTGAATGAATGAATCAATCAATGAATCAATGAATGAATCAATCAATAAATGAATGAATGAACGAATCAATCAATCAATCAATCAATCAATCAATCAATCAATCAATCAATCAATCAATCAATCAATCAATCAATCAAAAGCCAGCGAGCTAGTAACTTTTGTGAGAAAAAGCCACACCATTGTAGTTCGCGGATACTGTTCTGAAGACTTTCATGAAAGAGAATTGGGCAGAACGGACGATTTCTTTTCTTTTTTCTGTTGATCTGCTTGCCGCATGTCTTAATAGATGCCTATTGCGGTCGTGTTCTCCCATCGATTACAGAGAATCTACCATCACCATGCAGCATTTACTTTTATTGTGGAAAAACGCAAGTTAGTACTAGGCTTCCTCATCTTCTACGTGGACTGTTGTGCTAGACGTAACATTAGTTGAAGTGTTGCTTAGTTTCGAATTAAAATGTTTGCTCCATCTCACTGCGTACAGCAGAAATCCACAACTAAAACGCTTGCGTGACGCTGCACATTACTACAGAGCAACGAGGTCAGGGTACCATGATCTTTTACGTTGAAAGCTTGTAATCCAGTTTCTTTTTTAATGCAAAGCGGCGTTCACGCTACTCATCTTCAGACGATTATTTGTCACACAGCAGGTGCTTTGAAGCGCATCAGGGTAAATTACGATTGTTGTGTAGCACTAGAGTAACGTACTGAAGATTTCCACAGACTGCCATTGTAATGGAATACCAAAAATCGTCCACTACTAATCCGTTCCTACATAGGAACACATGGTACAATTGCTACAAGTAACAAGCGACTACTGTAGGAGCTTTTGAAGCATTCTAATAACTTGCTTAAGCGGGACACCCAGTCTCTATGTTATAGAAATATGCGGACTTTTAATGAAAGGCCCTTGCGTAGCATTTATGATAGCAGCAAGAAATGTAGCAAGCAGTGAGCAGACGGATGTGCTTCTTACTCGAATTATCATTTCTGATCTTTTGCTGTATCAGTGCATAATCATGTAGACAGGTGTTGGGCATAGCTCCCGGCTTCAAAGGGAATGCGCTTGGGATATTTCTGGGACTCAATGATCAAAAGTATTCTAATGTATTTTTCTCAACACGGGTTCATTTAAGATCAACATTTCCTCTCGTTTATTATTCAGATTATTTAAGCATTTGTGAAATGCACAATGGTACTGACGTATTTTGTTCGTGGCCTTGTAATACTTAGGTTACATCTCCTAATTCATTCCTGCGAAGTTGTGTCACTGAATACAAAATATATCCCGTCACAAGTCATGCCTAAAAGGCGCATTTGAAATGTTTTTTTTTCTTATATTTTGGTTGGGGGGGGGGGTCTATCGATAACGTGGGCCGTTGATTACGCCAGCTGGTAATCTCCTTCTATAGCATACATGCCTAACGTACACGTAATTTTATTATTGTTATTACTACTACCGTCGCCATCATCATGTCTAGTGGCATCCCATTTAAACAGGGCGGTGGCTAGTACTCAACTAGTCTATTTTTTTGTTAATTTTTTAGATAGTAAGGTGTTTCGTTTAATGCTGGCCTTATAAAATCTTTTATTTATTTGTTCATTGATTTATTCTTTACTGATACCCTTTACAAGTACCCATTTCTATGATGTGCTGTTATGTATACGCCCATAAAGATTCCGGTCCTATCTATGTCATTCCTTCCCCCCCCCCCCCCCCCCTTACTCCGCTAATCGAAATGGAGACTATGAAAATATGTTATCCTTTCCCTGATGGAGGCGCGGCCTCTCGACAGAAACAGTCACTATACGCATCACTTAAATCTACGATTCCTTAGAAGTGCATTGTCTCCTTCAATCAAAGGATGGCGCTACGTTTAACTAAGTAGAGTGTAGGATGAGCTCTGGGCTGAGGAACGCTCGAGGATACGGGATTTAGTGCTGCTAGTAATTAGCCAGTTTACGCAGAATGCAAGTTTATAAAAAAGACGCTAAGCCGAAGTAAAGCGAACGCGACAAATAAACTCAGCCCAAAGCACTTCGGTGGCGTACTACGCAAACATTATGACCAACCTAGTTTACCGCCCGGATTCATCGAAGTGAAGGTTACAGTGTGCGTTTAGGATTTTCTCGCCACGCACGGTGGGCCAGACCATGACTGACGAACAAGGCTTAGTAAGGCTATGTTGATGCTTCTGCTTCAAACCTGCGCAGCTCACGTTATCGCTGCTAGGTACGGGTAATAAAACAACCAGCGAACAATCTTTTCAAGGATGAACGGATATCCAGACTGTTTAACTTGTTAAACACCGTTGAGCGTGCAGACGACAAAAAGTCAAATTTAACTTCAGCGTCAAGGGCGTACGGTTTAGCCTGGCAGACAACAAGCCATATCATCGTTAACTTTATTTTTGTATAGATTAATACCGTAATTTCTTTTTGTTTCTAGATGGGAACTTTTCATGCTCCAAAAAATTAATATGACGGCGGAAGCGCTTGAGATAAGAGCTGAGCATTAAAAGTGTGTAAACATGGAGCCTTTATTGCTAGCCATTTAAAGCCCATGCCTGAGTGCGCGCCGTTAGAGAGTTAGCGGCCATCCATAGAAGAAGCGGCACTTTGAACGCCTGCGATTTAGGCGTGCAAATGTCATTACCCAGCAGAAGAGTAGGATAATAGGTTAGCAGGCTGTAAAATTTGAATTTTCGGTCGCCGTTAGGCATATTATTGGAATTCGTCGCATCTTGCTTGAAGCAACAGGTTGTGTAGGTTGAGCTTAATTATTTTCATTGTCTGTATGGCAAGCTGCATCTCTCATAGTCATACCGTGGTTTTGGGACGTTAAACCCCAACAATTACTATTATTCTATGGTAAGCCTTGGTTACTAAAATCTAGATTATGAGTAATCACTGTATGCCGTCAGATACCTCGATAATGAAACCATTAAGTTATTATATTTTGACTCTCGGTTTCCCCATTTGCCGCCGAGTCTTTTTTCACTTCTATTACGTTACACCCTTTTGCTGTCTTGTTCCGTTCAGCCCTATAGTTAACGAATGTCAACCCCTCCCCCCCCCCCCCCCCCCACTTCCCAGGCCACCCAAACCTCCACCCCCATTCCTTACTCGAATACAGACGTACCTCAAGTTCCGTGGATGTCAATAATTTATATGTGCCTCATACTGTCACTGTATTTTGGAGGCTTGCGTGGTATATACCAGTTTTTGACAGTTCGAGGAAGTCGGCCTTGGAGATAAAGCAGCAGTCTATGAAGCGTGTAGACGTTGTACGAATGTCTGGTCGCCGTTCTTGTCACAAGCCTTGAAGCTAATTCTGAAAATTTGGTAGGTAAAGAAACACTGGCCACCGGACGCGGTGGTTAATTTCTCATTTTCCACATTTGCAATCAGCGTTGCATGATTTGCAGTAGAAATTCAAGGGCCCTCTTTTACTGGCTGATAGCCATGCTGTGTGCTTTCGATCAGCTTCCCATTTGACCAAGTGTTTTTGTCATTATTTTCGCTCCCCCGGCCACGGCGGATGCATTTTCGACGGAGGCGAAAACATTTAAAGACCGTGTACTTAGATTTAGGTGCACGTTAAAGAACTCCAGGTGGTCGAAATTTCCGGAGCCCTCCACTACGGCGTCCCTCATAATCATATCGTGGTTTTGGGACGTTAAACTCCAGATATTATTAGTTAAAGAAGCAGAGACACAGATCCGCTACTTGTATTTTTTAAGTGTCAAAGAAAGCCCCTTGGAAAGCCACTGGTTGACAGATTCCTGCACGCTGTTGCGTTAGCGTCAGCACAAAAAGCTCAGTAATGAGCTCTGACCCCTCAATAGGTGACATAAAGGTGACGTTTCTTAATATAAGAAGGCAACAAGTAAATTCTACTAAGAGGTAAGCAGTAATACGGAAGTATACAAAAAAGCGGAAACACCTTAAAAGAGACAAGTCATGCTGCCCATTTTTACACTCATACATCTTTTTTTTTCTTTTTATCTACTGCGGTTATGCCCCAATTACGCAGCTGAGTTCAAAGAAACTTGCTACCTCGAAGCGGAAGTGACTTTTGCTGTCGACTTTGTCACTCTAGCCTTAATCCCTCTTCTGCTTTGGTTTTCTTGTGGCACTGTACGCGACTGTCACGCCGTCTCTTACCGATTCGTAACCCTTCGCAATGTCCCGCAAATCCGGATCTACGTCGGACACACAGCTATACCGGAAGCAATCCGGGAATCGTCGCTTGCCGCTTAACCCTATATGGTGGATTATGCTGGATCCGGCAGACTTGCTCACGGTGCTTGCGGCCAAATCAGTGCTATTAAGTGTTCTATATAGGGTCGACAGCTACGCATGCCTCCTCGGCAGTATAGTACACCAGAATGTGTGCACTAGGTCATCTATACGGAGGCGGCGATATGAATATTCAGTGGCCGCGGCATGCTTGTTGAGCTTTCCTTGTAACCTTCAGATCCGTTATTTTATGCTGTAGTGAGAGTAAGGGGGGAATTGGACAAATACCCGTGATCGGGTGTCATTTCCATGCGAAAATGCAACGTCAAATTATGTTTTGAGTCTAGCCATTGTGACGTAGCAAAAAACTCTCAAAACTTAATAAATTTTGCTTCTCGATCTTCAAGACTGGAAGGCAGTGTTGCAAGGCACGTGAAATATCATCGGCCTGGTCCAAATGCGGCCACCACAATAAACTCAGCCGTAAAGCGGGCTAGTGCTGCGGATTGATTCTACAGAAAATTTTATTCATCGCGATAACTATTTTAAGAGAAATTTTAACATGTGAAGAGTATATGGTAGCGTTCTTGTAATACCTGCTGATACCTTCACACTTTAAGCGGTGCTCCGTCGCGTCGCTCGCTCAGAAATCAACATGTCCAGCCTTACAAGTGGAACGCTCCCGTCTCCTACTGCGTGTAAGCCGGCTTCCGCTAGCGTCATGATCAGCTATGACCACTGGATACAGAATAACTGATTCTACAAAACAATTCTTCTATTCATACACAACAGAGGCCTCAGCAGTAATGTAGTACACACATACGCATCAAGAATTATGCCTTAACAACAAGTCCTCATCGCAATAAAAAAAGATTATCAATCTAACATAACTGCCGCAAATAGAGTAAACGGTCCCTTTGACCACTTTTACAGTTTGTGCGCAGTTTCAAAAATGCACGCAACTAGGTTTCCTCCTGTGCCTTTATTCCTTTTTTTTTCGTTCCTACAATCCCTTTATCTATTGCAAAGTACACAAACGGGCGTGCAACCTTACCTCCCTACCTCTCTTCTTTGAGTTCTTCTGTTCTTTGCAGTCCCGCGCAAGATATTTCAAACCACAATAAAAACTGAGGGTCATTCTGCAATTCTCGCCCGTCCCAGAAGTTCGTGCACCGTCGAGCATTGATAAGGCCAGAAACAGTAACTCATAAAAGGCGTTCACCGCCGAAGAAGCTTGCAGTCTCGCCCCCTTTCTACGCGTTGTCCGCATAGTTTCTTCTCGATCTGCGACTTGCACTCTGCTTTCTCGAGGCCGCATACTTCGCATAGCAGGGCCACTTTTGGCTCCGAAACGAATTTTCGTTTCCTTTATTTAGCTTCTTGCTTGGTCCGTTCTCATGCTCATCTCTATGCTATAGCGCGTGCCCCAAAATGTGCGATGCGACGGGCGTTCGTCGTACGGGAAACGCGCGGCAAACGTCACTCGCACGGCAAGATTTTCTCGGTATGTTTAATGAGAGATCTCATAGAATAGCTTTCACATTTGATCTATCTATCTATCTATCTATCTATCTATCTATCTATCTATCTATCTATCTATCTATCTATCTATCTATCTATCTATCTATCTATCTATCTATCTATCTATCTATCTATCTATCTATCTATCTATCTATCTATCTATCTATCTATCTATCTATCTATCTATCTATCTATCTATCTATCTATCTATCTATCTATCTATCTATCTATCTATCTATCTATCTATCTATCTATCTATCTATCTATCTATCTATCTATCTATCTATCTATCTATCTATCTATCTATCTATCTATCTATCTATCTATCTATCTATCTATCTATCTATCTATCTATCTATCTATCATTGCGAGTCTACCGCTCTCTCTATCTATGCAAAGTAAGGAAGGAAAAAAGAAACTATAGTCACTATAGTCAATATACGGATGAACACAGCGATGCCTGCAGATAGTTTCCTAAGAATTTCGAAATTTCCTGCATGTCGAAATATGCAGGAAACGAGGAATCCTGGACATTGCGCAAACTCGGAGCACCCACGACGCATTGCCAGTGACGACGGTTCGAATAAAAGGTCTCTCTCTTTTATTAGCTATCGTTCATCTCTCGAGCACTCTAAATATTTCGTAGTCTTACGCATACACCAGTAGCATCTTTCTCTTGTCACATCACCCTTAGCTTTACTTTATGATGTTTTACATTACTTGCTTTCGAAACTTTGGTTGAAGAAAAAACATCTATTTTTTTTTTTCAACATCCGCGAAGCTGAATTACGCTTAACCCATGAGTCACGCTTTGTTCAGGTTAAGTGCGTTCCTGCTTGAGGAAGCTCAGCCACTCCACGGCCCTGCCCGATGCTCGTTTTATTGCACAACCAAAGCCAGACAAGAACGCCCGCTCATTGCGAGGACGGCAGATGTTCGCCTCTCGAGATTTTCGCTTCGACGAAGTTCGTGCAAACTTTCCCTCAATATTCGGCGCTTCAGTATGGAAAGATGAAGATGCCTTTTCATTTCTCACATAGAAATAATAAGGCGTTTGGTCCTATCATGTTGTGCACATTAACAGGCAAGACCTTCACCGGAGATTACAGCAAATAAACTAGTAACTAAGTTCCGAAGAACAATAAGGATGAACAATTGTCAAATATGCAATCAATGCTGTATATTATTCGCTATTTAACGGTAAGGCTAAACATTCACGAAAGCTGAGTGCAATGTTAGCAATAGTGATTTTAGTAAGAGAAATAGCCGACCAAAAAAATGAAAATACCAAAGAAGATCTTTATTTATTTATACTAACATCGATACGGGTTCGTCTGAAGTTTTGGCACCCATAGCAAATATCTTCTGGTATGAATAGGGCTACAGCACACATACGCAAGCGAATGGTGAAAAAAGTCGGTTACGAGGTGCGTTTCAAAGTATGTCTACTGTGGCAGGAGTAGTGATTCAATGGATGTCCCATCAGAGCAAAAATTAAGTACGCTAGAAGTGGCACCTACGCGAATTAGCTAGAGGACTATGTGTTTCACGCTATCTAGGCTAGGATAACCTCGCCTACTAAGCACAGAGCCACAATACCATTACCACCACGGGTGGACTGGAAGACAGTTTGAGGGGACGCCGAAAGTCCTACCTCTCTCACCTGACCATTTAATTTCTACATGCACTTAGTAACAAACCAATAGACAAACTCGGAGGCATCATCTCTTGTTCCTGTTAGAACGTTCTGTGTAGGGTTTCATTTTCTACGATGATACAGGTATTATACGCAGCATTTACATGAGACAGCCAACCAGCTATGTCTTCTCTAAAGGGCTCTTATACCTATACAATTCAAAATTCGAAAGTGCTTCGTGTACTACACGCACTTGCAACACTCATTTGAGGGCTTATGGTATATGAGCTTGTGTATATACCCGATGTAATGACACAAACTTCACCGCAGAATTCGATGAATTAGCGCTCTTATGTAGAATGTAAAATATAGACCAAAATATAAATGGCGAAACATAAAAATGTACGCATAGGCTAACGACGTAATGAGCTTGTATTTAGATCATTAATAGCACACGAACCTATCAAGCGGTCTTTATTGATCAGAATATATGATCAATGTTTCCCGCTGGAACCGGAACCTACAAAGGGCACTGCGGTCAGGACAACGGCAGTAAACACGACACGCGCACTGAGCCCCTTTCGCCTTATGTTTGCACAATGTGTAGCCAGTCTGCTGTTTCGAAAAACATAATAGAGCATGCTGCTGTACGCGACACTGTCGGCATATAATACTGAAGGTTTGCAAAAGAAAAATTCTTGTTCGGACGAGGGAACAAGAACCAACGCGCTCGTGAAAAATGCCTCCAAACAAGTAAGGTAGTTTGTATTCTCCGTTCATGAAAACACAGCGCGTTTACAAACCTGACACCTACCGACAAAGGAATGCTGCGCACGTAAACGGCTTCATTCACTCTAAAAGCTCGGAAGACTTTCCATCATTTGTTTTCTTCGAGGAGAAACTGAATCAGCAATGGACACTGCAAAAATTTGTTTTCACATGGCAGCTTCTTCCGTTTCTCATACTTTTAGTCTCCACACCGCAAGAAACAAATAAGTCGTGTTTGTAACGAAAGAACTTCAATAGTGCCGCGTATTAAACTGTGTAAGGCCAGACTTTCTGTTTGAGGCTCGCTGCACAACATTTTAGTGCGATAGAGTGTGAAAAAAAAGAGAGGGTAACTAAATATGACGCCTGTATCCGAAGGACTGGTTATTATTCGAAAGTCGCATCACTAGTTCACTCACCAGTGAAAGCATTAGGTTCATCTTATCAATCCCTGCCTTTTGCCATTATTAACACATGGAGCAGAAACTTGGAGAATAACGAATAAACTCTAGAAGGAGTTAAGGACCACGCAACGTGCGGTGTACTGGCAGGTGTACTATTAAAAGACAGGAAGATAACAGTGTGGCGAAGAGAGCAAACAGGCGTGGACGATATTCTAGTTGGAATGAAAAGAAAACAGAGGACTTGGCCATGCAGGCCACGTAATATGGTTGACCGGTGATCAATTAGTGCAATGTAAAGGATACAAAGGGATGATGTGCATTGCGCAGCCGAGGACTGCAGAAGACTAGTTGAAGTGGTGAAATTAAAAAATGTGCAGGTATAAATTGGATTCACTTAGCACGAGGTAGGGTAAACTGGAGATCGTTAGGAAATACCTTCGTTCTGCGGTGAACATAAATATATGTATGATGGTGGTAATGATTATGAATGATGATCATACCGGGGTCCTCACCAGATCTCAACATTGGCCACTGATTTCGACGAAGCGACGTTAGTTATTATTATTAGTTATCCGCGTAGCTGGCGGAGTGGGCAGCCGGGAACGCATTTTTCAACGAATATTTCGAGAATGTTCGTACGATAAGACCGCGGACCTCTAATCTGGCTCGCATTTGAATGCGCGGCCTGGAACAATGGCCACGTGTTTGACCCGGGGTTTGGGACCACTAGCGGTAAGCCGGTAGCTAACGCGAACTCCAAGTTCATGCCTTCGTTTATATATTGAACGGAACAACGAAAGCTTTCAGGGAGAGGTGTATCACTCCGATTATGCTCCAAACTGATTTTTGCGCAGCACAGCCTAAAATGACAGTGTCGCGGAGTGAGCGTCATGTACGCGGTACCTGCAGTTCAAGTCGACCTACGGCGTACTTCGCTGTCCACATTGGATGAGCTTGAAATGTGCCCACGACCTTGGCCACCACGAGATATACGTAAAATAATTTTTATGTCATTGATGCACAACGCGGAGTTTCCAGCTGTACGTGTTAACGGTTGAAATAATTACAAATTTAATTTTTGGTATTACATCACGACATGAGTTCCTTCTAATCGAGGAGCATTAAGCAAGAAAATGCCTCACATTTTTCACGTCTGGTTACGAATAAACGCGTTACCAAGCGCTGCTGAAATGTCCTAATACGCGCTAGATCAGTGACAGTAACATCAAGTAAGGTCAACCTCATCGCATACAGACAAAGGTAGAATCCGTAAATCGACAGTAACTAATGGAGGCTGTCGCAAAAAACAGTAAAAGTACGGGGAAGGACAGTCCCAACGACAACACACCTCAAAATGAATAAAAGCCGCATAGAAAGATATATGCCCAGCATATACGTACGAACACTAATGGTGCATGATTGGATGTCCTTATACTTTTCCTTCATTGGACGAATCAAGTTACCTTTTCCTGCGACACCTCCCACCGCTCCCAGCGTAAGTTGTTAGGACATCTTATCGGTTTTAGCAAGTGCCCTTCAGTTGAAATTCCTTGTTAACCGTGATGCCCTCTGCACTGTTTTTCTTCATTTTGGTTCAGCCATTCCTTTTAGCGAGAGGGAGAATAGTTTCATGACTTTGTGCAAAGAAGCTACGGGAAAAGCAGAAGAAGCAGGAAGGGACATAATGGCCTGCGTTCGTTCACTACGGTTTTGAAGTGGGACTGGTTAATAGACTACAGTTTTTCACACTTTCACTGACTTTTTTGTGCCATATTGTGGATGTAATCTCTCCCCCTCTATCTCAAAGAGCGTATGGAGGTCAGCCGTAAAACAAAGTACGCCGTTTCACCTTGAAGCATCTTTTAGTGTTGTTTTCTTTATTCTGGAGGAGGAGGACGAGGGCAGGTTTGTCCAGAAGTTTTTGAAAGAAAAAAAACAGAAAAGCTAAGGCCAGCACTCTAAGCGTACGTCTGCGGCTGGTTACCTGAGAAGAAGGTAGCACCGCCATAGTTACACAAAATTTTGCTCCCGAGGAAGCGGAGCAAAGCACAGAGAAGAATGAACAAGCCACAAGCAAGCTGTTTATATCCATCATCAAGCGAACGCCTTTCGTAGGACCGGTCCAATTCAGAGCAGATGTGGCTTAACTCACCTGGGAGTTGCCCGCCTTGAAAACGGCGGCATTTTGGTTTAGGCCCATAAGACGCACAAATACGTAAATTCATAGAGTCACATTTTACCGAGATGGCCCGCTTGCTGGTTATGATCGTCAGTTCTTTCATGAGGCGATCGACCTAAATAGCCGGTGCTTTCATTTCGGCGCTTCTAGTGCGCAAATGGCGATCACCTGAAGACGTTGGCTTCAACTACAGTAGAATATTCGGCAGCCACATTTCTAGTTCGTCTTGTAGTGAAAGCCGCGATTATTGCTTGGAAGAAGAGTGCGGAAAAGAAGTATCGTTTTATTTCTAGTCGTAACGTTTCCGAACGAATGAGCAAAAATGGGTCTTTGTCACGCATGATACTGCGATTTAAGCGATTGCACATAGCCCATCGTCTAAGTCTTGGTCCGTAGAGTATTACAGTGAACATCGCCATTGGGAACGCCTGAACTTGATCTGATTGCAACGATATCTTAATAGAAGAAGCTTAAACACACACAAAAAAATTGTTTCACAGAAGTGACCGCCCTCCGTATATTAAAGAAAGGCGCCTCTAGCGGCATGAAATTCGTAGCCAACACTATCATCATTACGACCAAAGTATAGTAAGCGGATAAGGAAATGAAACCCCCGCTTGTATCGAAAGCAAAATACCAGGTCACGGTGACTACCCGATATGACATAGTCGCAAGTGCATCACCGCACGACTAGCAGCAATGCCTTTAGTTGGTACTCATATACGTGGACATTTACAGATAGTGATATTCTTAGGATCCAAAGGACAATGTGGCTACGTAACATTTTTAACCATGAAGGCTCTGCTCTTATACTTATGTCGACTGCTTTGTCATAATTATAATTTGCGGAGTTGAACGAACGAAGAACAAAAGGCTTGTGCTGATCATTACGACTGCAGTTGATGGAAGGTTGAATGTGCAAGCGAATTACATATTTTTGAGTGACTTTCGCAAGTCCGCGCTAGTTTACCTTTTCTTCTGCACCCAGGTGGTTGTACACGTTTTTTGGCGCGTTCTTGTAGTGAGCGCCGAGAGACGGCAAAATGATGGCGCCAAGAACGCCGCTACCGTGGTCGCACTCGGCGTGCAAGGCGGCACAGCGTGGACGTGACCACCTTACTAGAGCAAACCTCGTAACGCCGTTTCGCGGCGGTTCGCTTTTCAATTTCATGCCACGGCGCGTATGCGTGTTCTATACACGTTGAACAGCCGTGTCTTCCACATCCGTCTGAGCGAAGTGACGAAACAAAACTTACTTCTTGAAAGTCAATGACTTTCTGCGAGAAGCCTTTGCGAGTAACAGAAGAGATGTGTTTACTTGACGTGAGCTTCTGGTTGCTGCCATTGGCGAGTGACCAATTCGTATTCCTAGATTCGAGTGGAAAATATGCTTGGCAGAAACAATCTAGCATACACAGAACAAAAGGGCGATGGCGAAGAGGAAAACACGCCGTTGAAATCGTCACGCCGTCCTTCCTGTTTTGTTTGCGCATTCTGAAATGCATTAATCACCCGAAATGAGTTCTTCATTGATAACTGAACAGCATTTTTTAAAATTCTCTTCATAATTATTTCCCGCTTGATATAGGGGGTGTTTTATCACAATTACATTTTATTTGTCTAAATAAACTCACTGCTAACATTAAGGTGCTTGTTACTTATACATTTTATTTTTTTTACACAAAATCGAATGAAATAGAAATAAACATTCATTTTGGTTCATTCCTATTGCTACATGTAGGCTGCCGGAATTCATATTGTCGACGCGCGTGTGCGCCCGACGAAGAGGACGAAGGTCGCTAGCTGCTCGAGCTCGGAGCCGGACTGGTCAGCGCTACAGCCGCTCTTGCAAATACATCTTGTGAATAGCGACTTGTAAAAGCGACTCGTCACTCACGTAACTCACGTAACATATTTGGTGGAGGTGGAACGTTCCCCGTCCTCACCACGCAGCTCCGCAGTGGCCGCGTCATCCAGCCTCTCGCCATGGCTTCCAATGACAACCCGTCCCCATCTCCATCTGCGGCTCCTACGACAACCTTTGTCGCGGTCCCCACCCCCCGCGATCCCGGGACATTCTCCGCGCAACCTGGCCTCGACGTCGACTACTGGCTTCGCCTGTATGAACGGGTCAGTCAAACTCACCGGTGGGACCCTACCATGATGCTCGCTAATGTTCTCTTCTACTTGGACGGAACCCCGCGCATCTGGTACGAGACACATGAGACCGAGCTCACCAGCTGGGAGACGTTCAAGGAGAAGCTACGTGACATCTTTGGGAACCCGACCGGTCGCCACGCAGCTGCACGACAAGAGCTCGCTACCCGTGTACAGTCGCCTACTGAGTCGTATGTCTCCTACATACAAGAAGTGCTTGCTCTTTGCCGGAAAGTGGACGAGGCAATGCCCGAAGCTGACAAAGTGGGTCACGTTTTGAAAGGCATCGCGGACGACGCTTTCCATTTGCTGGTCTACACCAACGTCTCGACTATCGACCGCATCATTCAAGAATGCCGCCGTTTCGAAACGGCCAAAAGCCGTCGTGTGCACCCTCAATTTTCTCGGTTGCCAAACACGGCTGCCACGTCCACCTGCTCCGATTCCGCCGCTACACCGCCCTTTGAGCAGAGTGTAACGCGTATCGTTCGACGGGAACTTGAAGCGGCAAGTCCAGCGCCGTTCCAGCCCTCTCCATTCGGCCATGCCACTATACAACCAACCCCCGCGGTCTCCGTTATTCAGGCGGTCGTACGACAAGAATTCGCCAACCTCGGGTTCCCTGTCGCCTGCCCCGTCTCTCGCCCCTCGTCCCGACCAATGCCCATGAATGCATCTCGAAGTGACCCATTCGTTCCTCCACGATCTCGCAACCCAGCGGAATGGCGAACTCCCGACGACAGACCCATCTGCTTCCGGTGCCACCGCGTTGGTCATGTCTCCCGCTACTGCCGCGCCACTTGGACGCCGCCATATAGGACCCAATTTTTCTCGCCTTCCCGCCCATATGAAGATCCTCGCCGGTATTCGCCCAGCCGTACAGACCCTACTTGTGACACACCTAACAGCCGCCCTCCTGCTCGTTCACCGTCCCCTCAACGCCGTCGTTCCCCGTCGCCCCAACCACGCCGCCACCCCTCGCCGCCCAACTTTGCATCGTACCCGACGGAAAACTAGATCGTGCAGCTCCTGGAGGTAGTGCTGCATCATCTCCTTCTGAACCAAATCCTCCGTTGACGCTTCCTACGAACAAGAACCTCATCGATGTGCATGTGGACGGTATTTCTTTGACGGCTCTAGTCGATACTGGAGCTCACGTGTCCATAATCAGTGCTCGTCTTTGTCGCCGACTGAAAAAAGTCCTCACGCCTGCTACTACAAAAGCTGTACGCGTCGCCGATGGCGGAACTGTTCCTGTCACTGGAATGTGTACAGCTCGTATAAGCATCGCCGACCGTTACGTTCCTGTCCTATTCACGGTGCTCCATAATTGTCCTCATGACCTCATCCTAGGGATGGACTTCCTATCGACCCATTCTGCCCTGATAGACTGTTCCGCTGGTACTCTTTGCTTGGACCTTCCTCTTCAGCCAGATATTCACCCCGACCTTCCACACAGCCTCTGCACCACGGATTTCATCCGCCTACCGCCTAAAGCCCTAACATTCGCCGAATTAACAACGACTTCATCCGTGTTGGATGGGCACTACGTCGTCACGCCGATTACTGATGTACTTCTGGCACGTGACATCACTGTGTCTCACTGCGTCATAACTATAGCCGCTAACCGGGTACATCTCCCCGTCATAAATTTCGGCTTCACGAAGCAAGTCCTCCCTCAAGACATCTTAATCGCGACGTTGCAGTACTTAGCCGATGACCAAGTCACCTCTTTTGCAGCAGACGTATGCTCCAATCTTCCTTGTCGCCCACCCGATGCCACAAGCCTCGACATGGCATTACGCCCCATGATTGCCCCAGACCTCCCCCCAGCGCAATCAGCCGCCCTCATCCGCCTTTTGGCTTCTTACCGCGAGATCTTCGACCTTGACAATCGACCACTCGGCCAAACTTCTCTTGTGCAGCACCGTATCAACACAGGTGATGCTGTTCCCATTCACCGTCGACCGTATCGGGTGTCCGTATCGGAGCGCCAGATTATTCAAGAAGAAGTAAACAAGATGTTAGCTAAAGGTATTATTGAGCCCTCATCGAGCCCTTGGGCGTCACCCGTCGTCCTGGTTAAAAAGAAAGACAACACGTGGCGTTTCTGCATCGATTACCGGCATCTAAATCGAATTACGAAAAAGGACGTGTATCCTTTTCCCCGCATTGATGACGCTCTCGATTGTCTCCATGGCGCACGCTACTTTTCATCCATAGACCTTCGCTCCGGTTATTGGCAGATTGCCGTGGACGAGAAAGACCAAGAAAAGACCGCCTTCGTCACTCCCGATGGCCTGTACCAATTCAAGGTTATGCCCTTCGGTCTATGCAACGCCCCAGCCACGTTCGAGCGCATGATGGACACTCTGCTACAAGGGTTCAAATGGTCAACATGCCTTTGTTACCTAGACGACGTCCTCGTATTTTCACCTACATTTGAGACCCACCTTGAGCGTCTGTCGGCTATTCTCGACGTCTTCCGCAATGCTGGCCTCCAGTTGAACTCGTCGAAGTGTCACTTCGGCCGCCAACAGATTACAGTGTTGGGCCACCTCGTCGATGCTTCTGGTGTGCGGCCGGACCCTGAGAAAATTCGTACTGTCACCAGTTTTCCAGTACCCCAATCCGCCAAAGATGTTCGGAGTTTTGTGGGACTCTGTTCCTATTTCCGGCGGTTCGTGAAAGACTTTGCAGCAATCGCTCGACCACTTACTGATCTTCTAAAGAAAGACGTCCCATTTTCGTGGGGGTCCACTCAAGCTGCCGCCTTCTCTCACCTCATCACAATTTTGACGACGCCACCTATATTGGCCCACTTTGACCCATCCGCCCCGACTGAGGTCCGAACTGATGCCAGTGGTCACGGGATCGGAGCCGTCCTCGCCCAACGTCAGCAGGGACACGACCGCGTTATCGCCTACGCTAGTCGCCTCCTTACACCTGCGGAGCGCAACTATTCGATCACCGAACGAGAATGCCTTGCTCTTGTCTGGGCGGTCTCCAAGTTCCGTCCATATTTATATGGCACTCACTTCTCCGTAGTCACCGACCACCACGCGCTCTGCTGGCTTTCATCATTAAGGGATCCCACAGGTCGACTTGGTCGCTGGGCTCTGCGACTGCAAGAGTACACTTTTGCAGTGACGTACAAGTCTGGACGCCTGCATCAAGACGCCGACTGCCTATCTCGCTATCCGGTTGGCGAGTCGCGCACCGTCCCTGACACCGACGCTTGCGTGTGCACCGTTTCCCAACTGACCCACATAGCCGACGAGCAACGCAGTGATGCATCCTTACGGGCTATCATCGAGTGCCTTGAATCCTCACCTTCGGACCGATCTCATCGCTCGTTCGTACTCCGGAATGGTACACTTTACCGCCACAACTTTCATCCAGACGGACCACCCCTGCTGCTTGTTGTACCCAAACACCTCCGCTCGGCTGTACTCCACGAACTTCACGACGTTCCAACTGCCGGTCACCTTGGTGTGTCTCGCACATACGACCGAATCCGCCGTCGCTTCTATTGGCCAGGTCTCGCACGCTCCGTCAGACGATACGTCGCGGCGTGTGAGAAATGTCAACGCCGCAAAACACCGTCGACGCTTCCGGCTGGGTGCGTTCAACCCCTCGACATTTCGTTCGAACCCTTCTTTCGCGTCGGCTTGGACCTACTCGGCCCTTTTCCCCTGTCTTCTGCTGGCAACAGGTGGATAGCTGTGGCCACAGACTAGGCCACACGCTACGCCGTCACACGAGCTCTTCCTACAAGCTGCGCCACAGATGTCGCCGATTTCCTTCTGCGCGACGTGATCTTGCAACACGGTGCTCCACGCCAGCTGCTCACGGACCGTGGCCGCACATTTCTATCGAGAGTCATAACGGACATCCTGCGTTCATGTGAAACGCGGCATAAGCTCACTACGTCGTACCATCCGCAAACGAATGGCCTCACGGAGCGTCTGAACCGAACCCTAACCGACATGCTTTCAAAGTATGTTTCCTCAGACCACTCCGACTGGGACCTTGCTCTACCGTACGTGACATTTGCCTACAATTCCTCGCGCCATGACACGGCTGGTTACTCCCCATTTTTCCTGCTGTTCGGCCGCGAACCCACATTGCCCCTCGATACAGTCATTCCGTTGCCAGCAGCTCCGACCACTGAATACGCCCTGGACGCTATCAGCCGGGCCGCTCATGCACGCGAAGCCGCTCGTACTCGCCTTCTGACCTCCCAAGAGAACCAACGCCGTCGGTATGATCAACGACACCGCGACGTACACTTTTCGCCCGGTTCTTTGGTTCTGCTGTGGTCTCCGACCCGGCACGTTGGCCTGTCCGACAAACTGCTCTCTCGGTACACAGGGCCATACCGAGTGCTTCGTGCGGTGACTCCCGTCACCTATGAAATCGCTCCTGCTGCCCCGTCGTCTTCATCCACCCCGCATGCCAGCGACATCGTACACGTCGCACGCCTGAAGCAGTACCACTCGCCCAATGACGTTGACGTCTAGATGCGCCGAGACGGCGCCTTTGCCGCCGGGGGTTATGCTACATGTAGGCTGCCGGAATTCATATTGTCGACGCGCGTGTGCGCCCGACGAAGAGGACGAAGGTCGCTAGCTGCTCGAGCTCGGAGCCGGACTGGTCAGCGCTACAGCCGCTCTTGCAAATACACCTTGTGAATAGCGACTTGTAAAAGCGACTCGTCACTCACGTAACTCACGTAACACTATCAAGGTCAGAGCAGTCGGTTCATTATCTTCGATACATAGAGTTTCTTACAATAATACCTAGAGGGGAATCTGGCGCTAGTGTCTACGCGGGCTCCTTGAGCTGCGCTTCAACCACCATGGGAATAATGGGAAGTACAGGCTTCGGATTTGCTTCGGATGGATTAAGTTCTTGAGATTCGGAACGCTTGTTTGCCGAGTGTAAAACAAAGTGATATGAAGTTAATTCCAATTAAAACTTGCTTCATTGTTTTGTACGTAAAACTTATTGCAAAAAGTTTGCATGACCGTCAGATGGAACTGAAATCTAGACAAATTCAACCACCAGGGTATGCGTTGCTCTGCAATTGTGTTCCAGATTTGGCATCACAATATAATGAATTATTTTTGTACGACACTTGAAAACATACACGCTTGTTTTTCCCTCGAAAGTACGCATTATCTATTTATGGAAATAACAGTATTGCATTGAGTGAGAAACACTTAATGTATTATCTGCTGCGATGCCAGGTGCGTCTGTCCAAGTGGTCTGCCCCCAACGCATCTCTCGTTTTGTTGTGAAGTCAAGTCAGAGGAGCGTGACTGTGCGTCTACTTAGCTTCGCCGTCGTTTTGCAGCCAATTTAACGAGTTTTGGCAAGACGCGCTTATCAAACAAACGTGAACTCGATGCAGTTTGCTGCACTGACATGGGATGCTACATCTGTGCGCAGCGGTGAGTGCCCGACGCTTTGCTAAAATTGTCACATACAACCTGTAAAGCTGCAGCGTCGCAGCAAACCAAGAAATCTAGCGGTCTTCAGCCTCTTTGAATAACAAGGGCGCTGCTTGAGTGCTTTGAAACGCACCCCACTACCCACGCCTCGCGTAGAACGAAAGTGAAACTGTAGAAAAAGATCCGTAACCAGTTCGCTAGCTAACGCTATCCAATCCGAAGCCTGTACTTCCCATCATTCCCATGGTAGTTGAACGATCGCCGCGCCAGTTTCCTCTCTAGGTTATTGTATGAAACTCTACGTCTTCTATATATTTTAATTACTTAGCAAAATAAACGTACAGATGAAGTATGATCTGGAGATGTAGTGTTTCATATCACTCGTTTTCTCACTGCAAATTCTCCTAAATGAAACATGGAGCGCAACCAGTGCTAGGGTATGACAGAAACATTTTGTTTTACTATTCTTTCACATGCAGTCGTGATTTCTGTAGGACCTAAGAAAATTGGTTGGGGAGACGCACAGGACTAAGTTTCAACACTTAGTTTTCTTTAGCATGCGCAGGACGCTCAGTAGACAAGTGTTCTTGAGCGTACAACCCCAATCAGCGCACGCACGCTCTTGCCGTGAATGGAAACTATGGCTTTGTGGGACAGCCCCGTGCCGCAATCATTTCCTCCATGGCCGCAATCTCTCAGGCAACGCAGCGTGCCCACGCGCATTAAAGCGGCCTTTGCTGTGGAAACCTCGTGCTCGCCTGTTGTACTAGAGTTGCTCAATACAATTAAAATAAAATGAGTATTTTAGGGAGCGGACCTTTCTTTTATACAATAGTCAAGACATTGGGCGTATGGTTCCTTGCTAACCGTGTCTATTAGAAGTAGCATATTCATAATTGCACGAATATTTCAAACGCTGCGAAGAATTGTAGCCCTTCTAGAAGTTCCGTCAGGAAACTTTTTTTTTCTTCAAAATAGTGATAAAAATATTCCGAAGACATCTCATAAACACTGTAGTCACTGACATCCAATGCAGCCTTAATTGAAGTTTTTTTCCCCCCCATAAATTTTTAGGCTATCAGCCCGGTACGACACGTGTCGAGCAACAGTCACTACAATTTTGACATTTCACGACAAAAAGGTTGCAACATATCTCATAAAGGAGTCGATTGCCAGGAACAACACCGTGATCAGTGAGCCGTGATATCAAACAGAAAGCATGATATGGCTCCAGTCTATAGGCTCATTCGAAAGAAACCCAGACGCCACGCGTTTCACAATGTGGCCACTCGTGCGTCATATATTCTTCTGCACTTGGCAGAGCAAGCGTGTAAAAGAGTAAGCGATAGCCTTGAGGCTTCTTCGTCGAATCTATGAAGTTCAAGTGTGCGCCCGAATCTATCGGCTTCGTTAGTTACGCGCTCAGCGGCGCATGGTAAAGCTGAGTGCGGTTACCCTGCAAAAAAAAAAAAAGAAAAAGAAAGAAAGAGGAAGAAACACGGCAGAATGCATATGTTTGAGATAACGCGAATGCGGAGCGAGTAGAAACGACGGGCGAAAGATCTGATAAAAATTATTACTCAATTTGAAGTACAGCCGACGGTGGCATACAATCAGCGAGGCGTAAACAAGCCGCTTGTCAAATACATTCGCGCGTAGAGCGACGCACAGTGGCAATTTGGAAACGCTGTTCCCCCCGCCCCTTACGAACGCGCGCTGCTATCAGCTGAAATATCATCTTTCTTTGCCTAATGCTTTGCACGAGCCTGAAAATAAAATTAGCCGTGAAAAAAAAAGTGGGGGCTTTACACGTGAAACGTGGGAGACGAGAAATTCGACGGTGCGACAAAAACTAGAAGAAAGCAACCACCAATATAAAGAGTTTCAGTGCGCGCCATTTGTTTCTGCTTTTATTTTTATGAGACAGGAAACATTCGCCGACGCCGCGAACCTGCGCCTGACATTCAAAAAATCTTCTTGGCTCAAGAACGCGTTTGTGTCAGTTACAAAGAGGGGAAACAGACGGGGCGCTCATTTCTATACAGCGAGCCTATACCTACGCATTCAAAGGTATATTTTCACTTCCCCTTTGCTTTTTAATTATTGCGTCTTGTGCTGCTGCGTCGTCTGCATAATACGTCAGCCCGTTGTTTCCAAGTGGCTTGCTTACTATTGCACGGTAATTATTAAATATGAATATTATGCGCAAGACAAAAGCAACGTCCACCTGCGGTTGAACAGTTAAAAACACAATGCCCGATTGAGTTTAAGTAGGTCACCATTTCATGCCTTAAGATATACTGATGTTTTGAAGCACCTACAAACTACGTGTTTACAGCCATCTAGTTCTCCGGCAATCTGCATAACTAACTAAGCTTAAGCAGAAACCCGGTGTCATCCATTCCATTCCATCTCATCCCATCCGTCTGTCCGTCCGTCCATCCATCCATCCATTCCATCCGATTCCATTCTATTACTATCCAATGCAATCCGATCCTATTTAATCCTATCCGCTCCAATCTATCCGTCATACCAACCATCCATCTCGATTTGTAACTCACTGTAATCTATATTGAAGGGGAAAGCGCGCCGAGTGTTTTGCGCCATCAGATTTGACGGCACTGGTGGCGACATCTGAAATCAATAATCGCGCATGTTCACGTTCAATCAACAGCAGTATCTCTTAGTGCTATTACGCAAGTGAGACCTCCATACGCGAGTATATACGGCATGCGGCGATGAGCTTCGAGCCTGCACTATTCAGTCCAAGGGCCTTCCGTAGTTTTTCGTCCTCATTCGGATCGCGAACCACTTGGCTGCTCGCCAGGCCGGCGCGGCCCGACGAACTGGCGCCTGTAGTGCGCGACCCGCGCGTCCCATTCGCCCATTTTATTCCCCACGCTTTTCCGTGCTGAGCTCAGCGAAGCTAGCTTTTCTGCCGTCGAATGCACAATAGAGCGTCTTTCGCTTCTCCTTAAAATAGGCAGCAGCGAAGCGAACTATTCAACTCAGACGAAAAGGACTATAATATCGAGTAGTAGCTCTACGCGTAAAATTTTATCGCGTAGACGCTCTGTCCTTGCGTACAGGCGCGAGGTCGATGTACAAAGCAAGTCATGACGCAAATTGTACTTACTTTGAATGATCGCGAAAAAAAAAATGTACAGGCAGTTCAAAGCAAGTTCTATGTCTGAGGAAACTACTGGCACAATGTAGATGCGGCGGCAGAATAAAGGGGAGCTAAATCAACCAGTGTGCTCCGGCAAACGAGGGCGATAAAATCTGACGCGTCATTTGTCCGCGCGCAGCGAGGATGCGGGCAATGGCACTCGGTCTTCGGCATGGTTGAAAACGAGCTTCTTTGAAAACATTAATTAGCTCGACTATGAAGTGCTGCTTTGTGTGCGCGTGTATGATCGCAGACATACACGGTCTTGAGGGAATACTAATAAATACTAATAAATCTGTGGGCAGTTCAAAAAAGCTTGCAAGTCAGTCGGCCGGTCGCCTGAACTAAGTCTCGTCAACTCTTTAAAATAAAGCACGCGTAAACACAGGCTTATTGTTGGGGGACGTAAGCTGAGGTCGATCGTCATGCTAGGATTATCACGTACAAGTAAAAATCGGTGTGATTCAACGTTTTGTACGGGTGCGCGGATGGTTAATCGCATACCGTATAGGCGTCGTCATGCTTTCAAATTCGCCGTCGACGTTAAAATGTTCTGTGCTGTCACAAGTCACTTTCGGGTCATATATCTACAGTAAAAATCAAGTTTTCTCGCCAGACTCTCGTATCACTACGTTCACAGCTTTATATGACCAGGAAAAAGCGTAGATTTCTATCTAGTATGTCCGAGTGCGACGTACAGCAACAGTGTGTCAGCGCCATGAATTCACTCGCGTAAAATTCGCTCGAATATTCTCAGTGTACCAACAATGTAGAACACGGTCCCACTATTTCCCCCTGTGTCCTGATTGTTTCTGTGGTGCGTCATGATTGGTCCGTTTGGAGGCCATATTTCACATACCGGCATCTTCACTTGCGCGTTTCCTTTCTTTAAATGCAGAGTAGCAGGCACGGCTTTGTAAGTTCCAGAATCAAGGCACTGGAACACTACTCAACTTGGCTATCTTGAAATGGACGTAATCCCGTGGTAACAACTACTTGCAGTAAGTAAGAAAGGTGGGCGAATTGGAATCGATGCCTACTTGGAAAACAAGCGAGAAAAACCGAAAGAAGGACACAGGACGGGTGCAGTCCTGTGTCCTGCGCTCGTCCTGTGTCCTTTTGTTGCCTCTCCATCGTTTTCGCGCTGGTTTTCCAAGTATGCAGCAACAACTTGCTTTATTACCGGAATTCCTATGTCACGCATGCGTGTCACATCTAACACACAAGTGCACCTTCTTTCGATACTTTAATACTTTACGTGTATCGCATCGAAACTCACATTTTTGGAACTCGCGAAAATTACATTGGAAACTTTTTCTTCGCCCTTCTTTTATTTCTTTTACTGTTCTCGACGAAAAATAAATGGGCGGTTGAAGAAAACTAATGGGCAGTAGAGGCTTCTCTGCGAACCACACGCCTGAGCACACCTTACAGCACGTTTCCTACTTTATGTGACTTAACTGGACACGACTACTATACTAACGAAAAAAATACTCACGCATCGCAAGGGAAGTCTACCATTGATTGGTCTGCGGCGCAAAGATGCATCCACTTGTTTTCGAAGCACATGTTTCACTGGCCTCATTAACTAGCCTAGCCACACATCGCACTAGAGTTAATACGCTTCCGTCGGCCTTCTGGAGTTTAAATCATGCCTGTTGCCAAGGGCGAAGGTGTGGCGAATGAAACCTAGCCATCACCGAAAGCGTGCTACTGCTGGTTTCGGGCATCTCAGTATGTCAGCGACCTGATAGTGCTGCACAGGCTACGAACTGCAGCAAGTACTGTAGCTCACGTAGCAGCAACATCTAGGATAAATATGACTATTGGCTGCGGGCCTGATGTACAAACTTCCGGGTTTAAAGCGGAAAACACGTAGATCGCAAATCCAAC
This sequence comes from Rhipicephalus sanguineus, assembly GCF_013339695.2. NCBI lineage: Eukaryota > Metazoa > Arthropoda > Arachnida > Ixodida > Ixodidae > Rhipicephalus > Rhipicephalus sanguineus. The sequence continues at coordinate 27,324,666 of NC_051180.1, forward strand.
TTATCTTCAACTCAGTTTCGTTTGGCGTCGGTGAGTATATGCTACGCAACGTGGTGAACACGATGTTATCACGGCTGATGTACGAACCATAGTGCGTCCGCATTAAGGGATAAAACAACGCACAACATTCGGGCCGCAGTTATGACCCAGTGGTCGCACAGTCGCAAATTCAGCGCATGACGTCAATTTCATTTTTAACACAAACAGCAACAAGATGTTTTTGGGTATGTGTGTGGTTTGCGGACATCGTTTTTCTGCCAACTCGGGGATATTCACGTATATATTTATTTTCCCTACGAAAAAGACATCGTGATTGCTATAGCTCACTCTCATTTATGTATACAGTCCTGCTGTTTCAAAACACTGTTTACAAAAATTTTGTGTTGCAAGACCAAAGCCTTAAAGCTTTACCATCATGTTTACTAGTAAGTGAATACAAGATATAGAATTTTAATCAACTTCGTTCGGCGATTTTGACGCGAGTTTCTGAAGACGAATGTTTCTTCGTAGTCTTGCCAACTACCGGGGTTCATTAATTAAAACGCTCGTTTATTGCGCTGCATGCGGAAGTGCGATAGCGACGTCCTCTGACGCTCGGATAAGAAGCTGTGACACCCAGTCAACTCAGCTGTCATCTCTCGGAGCACAGCGCTCGTTAAAACGACGGCTTGGTAAAGGAATCTCTTCATTAAGCCTTGAAATTCTCGTTAACGATGCTATACGATGCCTGAATAGACAAGCATGTCAGCAAATGGCCCAATATTATGAATTGTCATCACTACAGCTTAGCTCGAAGGAGTCTTGCCGCCGAGATCTCATTGTTTTCCAGTAAGACGTCAGTTTTTGCGGCTTCAGTTATTTCAAAGCTTTGTCATTAGTAGTGATCTGGTGTGTTGAAAAGTGATCTGTCATGTTGTGTTGAAAAGAGCTGCGGAACACATTGTTTGAAAAACATGTGGCGATGGTATGTCGATTTAATAGGCCAGTAGATAAATCATATTGAGCAGGCGTCATACGGGTCTTATTTTGCAGGATGACGCTATGAAATGTTAGATTCCGCTTAGTTAGTCTGCTTCTATGGAGCGATTTCCCCAACAAGTAAACAATGTGCAGGGACAATTATGTTATGTCCTTATGTAGAACAAAGTAGAGTAACAGAAGAATACGCTTATACTAGCTGCAGCTACTAACCTAGCTACTAACCGTGCTAGCTACTAACTAAGCTACTAACCGTGAACTGAAGCCATACAGTTCACGGTCGAGTGTGAACGCGACCGCACCCTCCCCTTTCTCGACGTCCAGGTGGCAAGAAGGGGCAGTGACTTGGAGTTCTCCGTTTACAGGAAGCCGACGCACACCGGCCGGTACCTTCAATACGATTCGTCCCATCCCTCCACCCACAAGGCCTCCGTTGTGTCCACATTACTTCAGAGAGCCAAAAAGATATGTTCCACTGACACGGAACGCCGGAAAGAAGAGGCCCGCGTAATTGCGGACCTCAGAAAAAACGGTTATCCCAGAAATTTCATTCGATCCGTCGCCCGCCGCGCAGAGAAAAAGAGGTTACGCGACTCCCAGCCAGCATTGACGAACAGCTCTCCAAAACGCGTGTCGGTCCCATACGTCCAGGGAGCCAGCGAGGCGTTGGCTCGGATTTTTAGGAAAGAAGGCGTGCACATCGCGCACGTGCCTTCATGCACGCTGGGCCGCTTCCTTCCCCGCCCGAAAGACCGACCAACAAAAGACAGGGCGCCCGGCGTCGTTTACAAAATACCGTGTGCCGACTGCCCCTCGTCATACATCGGCGACACCAAAAACTTCCCCGAACGGATTGGGCAACACGTCAACGACGTCCGTAAACTCAACAAAGAACGCAGCGCCGTCGCCGAGCACGCAGAGACGTTTGACCACAGAATAGACTTCAACGGAACCGCCATCCTCGAAAGTGAAACCAAGTGGAGGAGGAGGTTACTACTGGAGTCGTGGCATATACAGAGGACCACTCAAAATATCAACCGTTCACTCGGAACTCTCCCCCCGGTGTATGCGCATGGGCTACGCTCCTCGGTAATGCGTGGGGTCGTTAACCGCCGCGAGAGTGCCTTAAAGAGGCCGCTGCCAAGCCGCCGCAGTCCCCCCTGAGGAAGGAACCGAGCTGGTTCCGAAACGTCGGGTTTTTACGTGTCTTCGTAACTTTGGTTGGAGAATAAATATCAGTTATCTCAGTTTACTTACCCAACCAGACAGACTTCTGTCTAATGTTTACCTTCAGTATTTCGACATTCGCGTTCTTATGACTGAAGCTTTCTCTTAGCTCTGAGAACGCATATATGAGCTTCGAACTAGCCGAATACACTAAAAGACCAACTACATGGAGTCCACAAGGGCCCATCTGCTCCATGATGCACTTTGTCTTTACGTCAGCGAGAAGTTTGCTTCTTTACAAAAAAATACTCAAATACCCCGTTAGAAAAAAGCCGGCATATCCCACGCATTGTGGGAATCGATGTAATGCGAAGCAGTCAGCAAAGAGCTGCATACATCGTCTTGTATGTCATTGAGGAAAATGCGTGTCATGGTTTTCATGTTAACTCCTATTATTTATGTTCGTCACACAGTAACGTCGCGCAATACCAACTTGGGGGTCGATCAACCTAGAGAAACGGCCGCCAGCGCACCATGAGCGTGGCACGTAAGTCATGCTGTACATGACATGTGTGTCATGACTTTCATGTTAACTCGTGTTATTTATGTTTGTCACACAGTCACGTCGCAAGATACCAATTTTGGTGTATATCAAGCTGGCGAAACGGCCGCCAGCGCCCCATGAGCGTGGCACGTAAGTCATGCTGTACATGACATGCGTGTCATGATTTTCATGATAACTCGTGTTATTTATGTTCGTCACACGGTCACGTCGCAAGATGCCAATTTTGGTGTATATCAATCTAGCGAAACGGCCGCCAGCGCCCCATGAGCGTGGAAGTCATGCTGTACATGACATGCGTGTCATGGTTTTCATGTTAACTCGTGTTATTTATGTTCGTCACGCGGTCACGTCGGAAGAGACCAATATTGCCGTATATCAAGCTAGCGAAACGGCCGCCAGCGCACCATGAGCGTGGCACGTAAGTCATGCTGTACATGACATGCGTGTCATGATTTTCATGATAACTCGTGTTATTTATGTTCGTCACACGGTCACGTCGGAAGAGACCAATATTGGTGTATATCAAGCTAGCGAAACGGCCGCCAGCGCCCCATGGGCGTGGCACGTAAGTCATACTGTACATGACATGCGTGTCATGATTTTCATGATAACTCGTGTTATTTATGTTCGTCACACGGTCACGTCGGAAGAGACCAATATTGGTGTATATCAAGCTAGCGAAACGGCCGCCAGCGCACAATGAGCGTGGCAGGTAAGTCATGCTGTACATGACATGCGTGTCATGATTTTCATGATAACTCGTGCTATTTATGTTCGTCACACGGTCACGTCGGAAGATACCAATATTGGTGTATATCAAGCTAGCGAAACGGCCGCCAGCGCCCCATGAGCGTGGCACGTAAGTCATGCTGTACATGACATGCGTGTCATGATTTTCATGATAACTCGTGTTATTTACGTTCGTCACACAGTCACGTCGCAAGATACCAATTTTGGTGTATATAAAGCTAGCGAAACGGCCGCCAGCGCACCATGAGTGTAGCATGTAAATCATGCTGTACATGACATTCGTGTCATGATTTTCATGTTATGACTTGTCATTTACGTTCGTCATACAGTCATGTTACGCCATACCAATTTTGGTGCACATTCGATTAACCAAGCGACCAGGAGAGCACAAAGTCGTAGGCGGCTAGATAGATAGATAGATAGATAGATAGATAGATAGATAGATAGATAGATAGATAGATAGATAGATAGATAGATAGATAGATAGATAGATAGATAGATAGATAGATAGATAGATAGATAGATAGATAGATAGATAGATAGATAGATAGATAGATACGCTCAAAGTCGCAGAAGTTCGCTAAGAAATGCTTCGCATTTAAAATCTTGCATTGGAGGACTGGCGCCATCTCTGGAACATTCAGCGGGCAGCTCGATAATTCACTTTTCCAGCTGCTACTAGGAGGCGGCAGCAGTGGCATAACGGTGAGGTGGCGCGGAAACGTGAAGTTAGTTGTTGTATTAAAGCTAACGTGTCTGCAGTCTTAACGTCTGTTAATAACACAAAGAAGAATAAATGCATTTGCTTTTTACGAGGCAATTTACATAGAGGCAGACATGTGCTAGGACTAAATTCTTGAATGAAGTCGAACACGAATGTTCGAAAAAGGCGGGCTCATCGTTTACAATAAAAAGGGAAAGACATGCTTTGATATGCCCCCTCAATGAAAAAAAATCATTTAGAGGAAGTTAATCGGGAGAACTCTTAAGTTTGTAAAATTCTCGCGATCTTCTATGGAACGAAATGAATTTTAAGTGAGCTGTAAGATAAAGAGCCTTATAACTCCTGTTTGGTCTACAATGGCAACGACACAGAGCCCTACACGCCAACTGCGTGCACCTCTTTTTTTGACAGGTATGACAGTAAGAAGCGTAGAAAGCCGAAACACGCTGTCATAACTGTGGGGACTGGCGTTGCAATCTATTCGCGGCTCTACTTTCGTTTTCATTTTGTTGGTTTTGCTTTTTTGCATCATTTTATAGGTAGTCGGAGAGCAGTTTAAGATATCCACGACGGGTGTCGGAGGACACTGGCAGACATCAAAGCCATAAAGGAAACAGACCGTAACAGCTATCACCGTGAAAACAGATAAACAAACAAAAAGAAAACATGCCTTATGACTGACAGAAGAAGGATTGGCGAGGGACGAAGCATGAAGGGGGTGGGGGTTTCAGCTCCACTAATCTGAAACCTGTGGAGAGGCGAATCATGCAGTGTGCACCAGTGTTTCCCACAGCAAAATCACTGCTAATGGGCAATGAGAGACAGAAGAAGGATTAGACACAGAGACTCGCAGTCCGCTTTTAGTTAACGTGCATGCTGCAAATATTCATTGTTCATCTACACACAAGAGAAATCTCCCACCGGCACTACATTGCAGGTCAAGATCCAGCGCATATATATATATATATATATATATATATATATATATATATATATATATATATATATATATATATATATATATATATATGTATATATATATACGGGGTAGCCAGTGAGCGGTTGACGGTTGTGCAGCGCGAGCAGTCACTTTTTTCAGTCAAGAAACTCGCTAGCAGACACTGCCTGCGTCGGCGTTGTCGCCGCTCGTGGGCGAGGGCACGTTCTCGTTCCTGGCGAGCTGGTTGTTAACCCTTTGCGGTCCAAAACCTTTACCCACTTTCCGGCTCTAGCGGTCCGAAACTATTTCGCCAGTTTCTGGCGCCGCGAATAAAAACACAAGCTGTGGAAGAGAAACGCACAGGATATTTATTTTTGCTCCTGCATTCTGCAGGCAACTCTTTTAGTGATATTTGGGCAACGTATGATACCGCTCAAAGCATTCCCCTGTGTGCAGGCCAGGGTTATTACTGCAGGTTTCCACCGCCGCCGTCTTCGTCACTCACTTCTGTCGAATCACTGTCATCACTGTCTGGTGGAGGCACGTAATTCTCTTCCTCACTAAAGTCATCCTCGCTTTCGCTAAAAGCACCGCCGTAAAACGCACGCGGTGAAAACGTGGCCATGCTTCTCAGCGAACCGCGCGCGCGAGTGCGTACGCTCTAGGCCCCGTGCTGATCATAGTGCTGCACCCTAGTGTCAAAAAAGTAAAACCTCAACAAACAAAGCTCACTTATTCCTCAAGAGATGGCCCTTCATGTATACAAAAAATGCGCGCGACTCGCGGTGAGAAAACAGCAAAATTTAAACCACGAACACCCTTGTCGGGCGGGGCCCGACAGCGGACCGCTACGGCCGTGTTGCGTTGTCGGGCGCTGCCCGACAACGGACCGCAAAGGGTTAAGTGTTCATCGCAGAAAGAGCGTTTCTGTTGTCAACGCGCGCCGTTCGCTCTCTCTCACCACACGGCGAGCGCTGAGGCGATGACGCCTTCCTTTGCGCTCATGCAAATGGAGCAGATGACGGTACACACGCGACAGCTGACGACGATGCGCGATGCACGCCGACACGCCGAAACACTAAGGTGCTTCGCCCCAAAACGTTAGGTACTTGATCGTTTCAACATTAAAAGATATCAGAACCAGGGGCGTAGCCAAAGGGAGGGGGGGGGGTTGGGGGTGCAACCCCCCCCCCCGAAACTTTTCAAATTTGCTTGCGCATATATACACGCACTCATACAAACGCAGCTACGAACATACATAAAGTATGGTTGAACCCCCCCCCCCCCCCCGAAAAAAATTTGACTACGCCCCTGATCAGAACGCTTCATGGGAGGCCTGATATCCGCCCCCGCTATCTTGTTCTCACAAACACAACGCAAAAACTAGTGAGCATCTGCGATGGATGGTGTGCAATTAGGATAGGTGTCAATAATAATAATAATAATAATAATAATAATAATAATAATAATAATAATAATAATAATAATAATAATAATAATAATAATAATAATAATAATAATAATAATCATGATTCCTTTGTACTTCTGACAAGCATACACACTAAGGGGGATAAGTCATGAACCAGGTGGTGTAATGAAAAATGCAGCTAACAAAAGCTTCAAAATTCCTCTCGTCAACACTGCGTAACACTAATTTCAACAGCCGATATCTCACTTGAGACACCGCGGTGGCACAGTGGTGACGGTGCTCGGCTGCTGAACCGTAGGATGCGGGTTCGATCCGGGCCACGATGGTCGCATTTCGATAGACCTTTCGATAGTTAGAGGCCCGTGTACATAGATTTTGGTGCACGGTTTGGTGCACGTTAGTGACGTCAGTCACCAGCTTGACAAAATAAAGAATCCATATAAGTTACACACCTATTCTGAAGTAACTGCGAGTGTCGTGTAACTAGACAGTCGTATGAGACAGACGAATGGCTAACCTTAAGCGGTCAAGCTAGACTAATGATTGGTGAACGTAACTACAAGAATTCCTAGCACCAATAGCACTGACACAAAGAAAAGGATTTGAGAACTTAACGACTTCAAGAACTAGCACCAATGGCACTGACGCTAAAAAAATGTTTTTATATGCGTTGTCTTGGATATCACCATTAACGACATCAAGTGTGCGTGTGTGTGTGCGTGTGTGTGCGCCGCTCATGCGAAGCGACGTCGCCCCGTCTTCTCTACCGGAACCTCTTTTATAACCAACCTGGTTCGAACTGCACACACACAGCGAAATTCGCCCCATTTCGTAAATCTAACAGCATTTAGCACATGCAAGAATTACTGTTTAACTCTTCGTCCACCACGAAAAGTGTATTGAAGTGTACTTATAAAATATCTGCTTTGTAAACACAATCTGTTCCTTTAAATACATATTTATTTAGACCCCCTACTAGCCAGTGGCTATGGGTCTAATCAGTGTTGTGTACTTTCATGTAATAAGAACTTGAAATAAAAAACGATTGATTGATTGATTGATTGATTGATTGATTGATTGATTGATTGATTGATTGATTGATTGATTGATTGATTGATTGATTGATTGATTGATTGATTGATTGATTGATTGAAAAAGCGACTTCTTCCATTCTTTTCAGTAGGGCCCGAGTGACTCGACCAAGACTTTCCCGACCGGAACACTTCCACGTACTGGAAGTAGGTTGCCCTCCATAGCGTCTGTAAAAGCATTCCGAGACCGTGCTTTTTCTTTCGGTTCGTTAATTACCAAAAAGCGTTCTTTTATTAAACTTGCGTATTGATGCGGGAAGAAAATACGAATATACAATCGCATATATATAAAACATGATCATGAAAAAAAGAGCGCAGTCCATTAGAATTTCCGCAATAAAATGTGAAGGGCCAACGAGGAAGAGCGTGACTGACAATTCGCAACTTGCGGAGTGAACTTCACGGTGCTTTAAATGTCCTTGTAGCAGTTTTAAAAGCAGATACGAGCTCGAAACTTTTCTGCGTGTCGCAAATCCTGTGTTCGTCTAGGTCGGCGTTGAAGAGGGCCCATCCATCAGTCGAGGTTATGTACGCTGTGACCTGGTCCAGAAAGAAGGAAAATGAAGCGCAATCAGACTAAAAAGAACAATGCAGCAGTGAGTTCAAAACTGCGCAAATGCACAGAATGCGTGACAGCGCAACAGATTTGAAGGATATGCAATGACACAAGTTAGTATCACTCTACATTTTTTGCGCACCGTTACCTTCCCCGATATAGTAAGTAGACATTCGTCATTTTTAATGCGTATAGAAGTATACGCCCGGTACAGAAAAGAAACTGCTATCATAGCATGAGAATGCCGCCCAAAGTGAAAAGTGAAAGTTAAAAACCGGAGATTAGATAGATAGATAGATAGATAGATAGATAGATAGATAGATAGATAGATAGATAGATAGATAGATAGATAGATAGATAGATAGATAGATAGATAGATAGATAGATAGATAGATAGATAGATAGATAGATAGATAGATAGATAGATAGATAGATAGATAGATAGATAGATAGATAGATAGATAGATAGATAGATAGATAGATAGATAGATAGAAATGGTCAAATTACCTTTGGATCACTAAATTGTTTTTTGCATTTAAAAAGAAATTAACTTCAATAGCACTGCGCCTTGGCAAAATATAGATGGCCGCCAACTCACGTACTTTGGACCGCATCGTATCCATTTCCTCCCAAGTAGCGAAGTGGTACCTCTTGTGCTGACTGTAGATCTGGTAGCGCGCTAATTCTTTGGTGTTGACGCTAGTGGCCTGGGCGTTCACTTCACTGCACAAGAAGTCGTGGTCGGTCAGAAAGCCCAGTTGACATCGTTGTCCGGTCGAATTCTTATCTCCGTAAACGACGCCCTTTTTGGCCACGTAAACCATGACGCCCATTGACGAGGAGAGAAGCACCTTCAAGCTGTTGTTGAATGCTTTGAATTTGCCGATCGTTGCATTGGCCACGACCTATGAACAAGAATATGCGCGTCAGAAAAAGAAAATAAAGATGGTTGATCCCTCCGTCATAGGAATCGGAATAACACGAAAGTAAAGCGTGCCCTTACATGTTTAGTGTATATTGATATGAGAGAGTTTGCACAGTGCATATTGATGTCTGGCAGCTATAGGCACCCGTCACTGACCAGAGGCCGCGATGGAGCTCTTATCGAACGCCTAAGTGTTGAGGGCACCAGCCGCCAGGGATACCAAGAAAATGAAACGCTCGCTTTTGGACGCCTCTTTCAAGTGTCTCCCTTTTGGACGCCTCTTTCAACGAACGCTTCCTACGTGCGTTCGTAATCACCTCAGGGATGTTGCCACCGCCTTCAATGCAGCACAAACGCGTTTAGAACGCGCTCTTTTCGGGCTCTGCCAAGGCAGCACAAACGCTACAAACGCGTTTCAAACGCACTGCATTGAGGCGGTGGCAAGTCACGTTCAAGTCAAGGAGCGTTTCTGAACATGGAGGATGCGGAGGATAGACACTCGATTTTGCTGCGTCTACTCGCTAGGCTATGTTTTCTGGCGCTACCATCGTATCTCGGAAACTGCACTGCCGGGTGCCTATAGCACCGTTTAACGTGGATGCACCCACTTGGATGATTGGTGGTACATCTCCATCCCGACGACTGACGTCCATGTTCAATGATCAAACAAACCCTTGTGGTAGCTGTAGTAGTTAACGGTGAAAGCGTAATCAGAGAACAAGGTGTGATAGCCAGAAGAGCTTCGCATATTGGACGCAGATCTTGGTCGCCGTCCCGCGGCATGTTAAAATGTGATTCAACACCACGGCCGGACTAGAGGGAAACGCAAAGCGCGTCGCGGCGCCCCGGTATCCCGGCCGCGATTTTTCTCGACGCGAGCGCGTGAGCGGGGAACGCAGTGTTACAGCCAGATGAGGCAGGCGCACGTCGCAGAGCTATTTTTGGTTTGGATTAGCGCGATGCTGTGAGCTAGGCCGACGCTTTTACGACGCTAGGGCTAAGGTCGCCACCTCGCGGTGTGTTAAGGCATTGACAAAATTGAACTTGTATTGAAAACGCGCCGAATGCGACGGACGTGTAACGCGTTGCAGGTGCTAATTGTGGTGGCCACAGTAATGACGAAATACTTTACTTTACCGCTTCCAGAGGGCAACACCACCCCGCCGACCGGGAGAGTGGTATAGATATAAAAGGCGCGTGTGTAAAGGCTCCAGAGTCTGTGACCGTGGCGCAGTGGATAGCGTGCCCGGAATCTGTTGTTGCGGACCGAGCAGTCTTGGGTTCGATGCCCGTTGACGGAACTTTTTTCTTTGCCATCTGATCGTATAAATTTTTTCGACGTCATTTCCGTGACGGAAATACGTCACTGAAGTCTTGGTGGACCCCGGCATAAAACACTTTCGTGTTAAAAAGTGTCGATTTAGCAGTAAAAGCCGGGAAAATGCGCTAGCGCTACGTCAGTGCAGTGTAAAACCATTTGCAAACTTAAAGCAGTGTCAAGCAGGCAAATCGCCTGTCTGTCGTTCTGCCACCATCCCGTGTCTAACACTGTTGCCTAATAAAAAAATTGCAACAGTAAGTGTGTAAGGTTGTCTTGCTTCCTCCAAAATACTTTTGGTTTGCGTAAGTGTTAATGTTGTACCTAAACCACCCTTTAGGAGCCTGTAGGGTATCATAGATTATCGAAACACCTGTGGTACATAAGACAGAGTGCTAACTAATAATTATCACACGCTAAATAAACAAAATTAAAGCCAGCCCCACGCCTGTGCAATCTGGGTAAACAGCGGAGCTCAGCGTTCCTCGATGCGCCCCCCCCCCCCCTTTTTGAAGAGGGTGATGTCGCCGCGCCGCCATATTTTGGCCAGCATCCCGCGCCTCTCAGCAGTGCCGTCGTAGAGCGGTGAGACGCCGTGAGCGCAAGCATGGCAGCCGCGCCGTAGTAGACGCCGCAGTATCATCAACCTAAAGCGGAGAAAGCCCGCATCAAGGCACCCCAGCGGACCTTGATCTCGAAAGTAGCGACTCTCCTCCGCGCGCGCGTTTTCCTCCTCAATTTTTCTAAGATTTGTCCCCTCCCCTGTCCGGCGCGGTGCGCACGGCACGCTGAACCCTCCACTGGCTCGCTGCAGCCGCATTAGAATCACTGCGCGCACTAGTTTCATAGGGCCCTTGAAGGAATAAATGAGAATCTCTCTCTTAAGAAACAGTCGTGACGAAAGTGGGCTTCCGATAGAACATAGTGACAAATATAGATACTCTTAAGGCGCTTCGATAAATACAAACGGAAGCACTTCAAACAAATGAGTGTACCAACTGGCGGCTGAGCGGTTTACCTCTCCGTCACCGCTTCGGCTGCCCGTAACGCGGAGGTGTACAGACAGCTGCATAAAGTACAGACGAGAATTTCATTCATAATTGGGGTCTTGATGAGTTCAAAGAAGGTAGCCAAGAAGGAATGAGGTGGTTTACTTAAATTGAATTGGCCGAAATGAGTAGGCCCGAAGCCTTTTTGTGCCAATGCCGCTGTCAAATACGTACAGAGGCACATATATATACGCGTGCATACACACGTGATACATAGACGCACGCACGCACATACATACACACGTGCATACACACGCGATACAGACACGCACATACATACACACGTACATACACACGCTGTACAGACACGCACACACGCGCGTACATACTCACAAGCGTACACACGTGATACAGACACACGCATGCATACACGATACAGACAGGAACGCATGCACATACATATGCACGCGCATACACAGGCGATACAGACACGCACGCACATACATAAACGCGTACACATGTGATACAGACACGAACGAACGCACATACATACACACGCGCATATACACGCGATCATAGGTCGGCAACCTCACTCATGAGTCCACTCACTCAGCTTCACTCAGACTAAGGTCGAGCCGTGAGTCTGAGTCTGAGTGAGTCCGGGTGAGTAATATTTTGGTGAGCTTGAGTCCGAGTGAGTCCGGGTGAGTAATATTTTGGTGAGCTTGAGTCCGAGTGAGTCCGGTTGAGAAAAATTTTGGTGAGTCTGAGTTTGAGTGAGCCCTAAGCGCAAAATATATTTCTTGAGTGAGTCTGAGTGAGCTGCACAGTTTATTGCCCACCTATGGTTTTATCTACGCAAACTTAAGCATTACTATCGGCCTTATGTCGGCTCACGTTTATATTCCTGTCGACTCACACCTACTTCAAAGCACTAGCGTTCATATGCCAGCTCAATATTTATTAATCAGAGGTGTGAGTTATAAAGAGCGGGGGGGGGGGGGGGGCAGTTTGACCTCCCCCCTGTAAACTCTTTCACAGGAAGTACTCGGTAAAAATATCTTGTGTGAGTCACCTCTTTCAATAAAAAGGTCCGTACTGGATTGCAACCTTTGATTACTCATACTTGAAGGTACGAGATCAAAAGGCGCCAAGTAGAACACCAATTCTGCAAGATATTGGTGTTAAAAAGCATTGGCACCATGGTCGAAAAGCCAATTATACGTTAACGGACTCGTGAGTCAACTCACTCAGACTCAGAGAGAGCCATGAGCCTGAGTGACTCTGAGTCTGAGTGAGTCCGAGTGAGTAATATTTTGGTGAGTTTGAGTCCGAGCGAGTCCGCCTGAGAAAAATTTCACTGAGTCTGAGTCCGAACGAGTCCGGTTGGGGAAAATTTTCGTGAGTCTGAGTTCGAGTGAACTCTAAGGGCAAAATATATGTCATGAGTCAGTCTGAGTGAGCTCCATTTTTTTGCCGACCTATGCACGCGATACAGACACGCAAGCACATACATTCACACACGCCATACACACACGCACGCACATATATACACATGCGATACAGACACGAACGCGCGCACATACGTATACGATACAGACACGAACGCACGCATATTACACACGCGCATGCACACGCGATACAAACACGCACGCACATACATACACAGGCGAAATATACACACACGCACGTACGTACATAACGTACGATACAGACACGCACGCACATTCATACACACGCGCATACACACGCGATAGACACGCACGTACATACGTACACACGCACGAATACACCCAAACGCACGCACGCGCAGGCGCACACATAGACACACATAAGTGCGGACACGCACATACACACGCGCCAATAGATATGCACAAACGCACGCAGGCACATACGTACACACATACCCACACAAATACGTGCGAGCATGCACGCACACATACACAGCCGCGAAGACACCTACACAAACGCACGCACACGATGCTGCATGGATGCACATATACATAAACGCACGCACACACACGGGCACACATGCGCTCACGCCAACACGTGCGCATACGCAAATACACACGCCGGCGCACATATGCACACATACAAACACGCATACACCCCCACACACCCGTACACACACGGCTGAAGGGTTGATGGCGTGCGTGAGCAACTAAAAGAGCGCGAAGTTTCCTTACGCGCGCTTTTCGTGACGTCAAGGTCATCTGAGTAGGTATCGCGCGTCGCAGCCATTCAGCGTTGCGGACACGCCGGCTCCACGAAAGACAGGGTGAAAAAAGAAGAGGTTGACGGAGCGGGGAGGGTGTGGCGGCGTGAATAAAAGAGCGCCGCTACTCTCCATCATCTAGGGACTTTAGCGGAGCTGGCAAGCAAGCGCCACCACCAGGCGAACGGACATTGAGTTCATTCTTCATCATTCTTCATCATCTTCTTTCATGCTTCTTTCTTTATCTTTTTCTACACCTTCTTATTCTGTCTTCTTTCTTTCATTTTTCTTTGTCCTAACCCCCACATAACTCTTGCTCACCCCCACTTCTCTTTCCCACCCGTTGCTATGCTATACTGTGCATGGTTATGCTATGGTTTACTTTCTCACCTACTCTTTTCCCTTCTCCTCACCTTAGCATCAGCCCCTGTCACTCACATTTCCCTTTCCCACCTCCTTTCTAAACTATACTATACAAGGCCGTGCCATGCTATACCGTGTGCCCGCCTCCTTTCCTTCCTCCTATCCCTCACATCACTCTTCCTCACCCTCACTTTCCCATCCCCTTGCTATACTGTACTATGCATGGCTATGCTATGCTAGACACATACCCGCTTTCTGTGGTGCATACCCACCGAGTTTTGTGCGGATATCAACGAAACTCAATCGGCCTCAGGCGCTTATGTTTAGATTGCTGCAGACGGAGACACCCGAATCTTTGTACACTACATGCAATATACCCTGAGAACTATCCGGATGACGTGTGCCCCGCATGCGGGGAGAAGTCCACATTAGCACACATGCTCAGGGGTGCGTTCAATCAAGCCCCGATTCCTCCATGGCCAGGTGGGAGGGGGCCATCGCAGCCCGCTCCTGGCCGACCAGCTTTGGGCTATCCAGCAGGCCCGCGAAGCGACCGACAGGCTTGGCCTGACGGTCTCGACGTGGGAGTCGCCCACTGCGTGCTAGGGTGCGCCCCGCAGGACCTCATTAAAGTTATTTCAATCAATCAACGGCCTTAACTCCACCTTAAACAGCTCCGCTGTTGAAAGCCTTGAATATTAGGAGGGTTTAAATTAACAGATCTGTGCAATTTTGAACGATCTACGAGCACACCGTAAATTTACGCGTATGTTGTGAGCGTTTATTGTTTAATTGTGCAGGAAACGAATATCCCCATTAGCACTGAGCGGTGGCTCAAAGTACTATGGATATATATACCGGATGGTGTGTGTAGGGTTGTACGCAACCATACACCGGCCATGGCTCCATGGAGCGCGGGCGCCCTGTCTATTTGTTGCTCCGTCTAATTGACGTCCTGTCTAATTTTGTGTGTAGCCTTTACTCTTCTGTTTTTGAGTGATGAGGGTATTTATACCATCGCAGTTCCTTCCCCTTTCCCCGGCGTCTCCTGAAGCTCCTTCGCCCGACGAAAATCTCTGCTTGAGAAGCAATCGACGGCAGGCCTCGCACGAGGGATGATGTCATCGCATGCGCCCTCCGTGCGACGGAGACGGACGGCTCGTTTCATCTCTGCTTCAGCCGCGCTCGTCGCAGCGCTCACTCGGTTTTACTCGCTGGTAGAATATACGATGCGCGGGGCGATGTTATCGATTTGGAATTTATGCGGAAAATGACGGTGACGGCAAAAACCGGTAAGACTGTCCATATACTTGCTATCGCACTAATAAAACCTTATCTGAATATATGCAGTGTACCCTCGCTTGTTGGCTTCAGCGCTATGATGAAAAGAAGAAAAAAGAAAAAATCATTCCAAAACGGTAAGCTCACCAGGCACGGTCGGATACTGAACATGTGGAGCAAAGCCTCATGCACAACGCTGACCCTCAGCCCGGCAACAACGAGTTCAAATTCAGCCATCTGAACATAGTTTATCTGCATGTTTAACCGTATCTAGATGGCGCCGCTATTCACATCGAGAGCGTAGATGATGGAGTCATTGGCATTACGTCACGGACGGAAAGTCCCACGCAGCCCTAGAACGCTCACGCATTAGTTGACACACCTCTATAATCTGCAGCTGCGGTCAAACAAGCGACCATGAAGACGTACTCCTAATTCGTGTTCAAGTACAATGCTCTTATTGAGCATGTTGGCATGCACGTTGCGGGTACTCACGTAGGTGGGCACGTCACGAACGCCCCGACCTAAGTTGTATCCAATCAGGTTGACCTTGCATCTCGTTGAGAGGATGCTGATGGTGGGCGTGATGTGCGTCTGCAAGACGACGAGGCCAATGTTTCTGGAAAAGCAAAGAAGCGAGATACTTTTAAACTGCCTTTTGACTTGTATTTCCGGAATCATTACTGGAAACAGCGTGAAAAAAAAAAGACCGATACAATAAAGACAGAAAGAACCAAGCGGTGACTACCGACAAAGCGACTTATTTTTGAGGGACTCGCCCCAACTCGTCCAGTTTTACACTCTATTGGTTATAATAATAGTAATAATAATATCTGGGGCTTTACGCGCCAAAACAACGATATAATTCACAGGCACGCCCTAGCGAACTGCTCCGGAGATTTGGAACATCTGGCGTTCTTTAACGTGCGCTGACATTCCACAGTATACACGGGCCTCTAGCAATTCGCCTCCATAAAAATGCAGCCGCCGCGGACGGGATCGAACCCGCGACTTTCGGGTCAGCGGCCGAGCACAGCCATTGTACCTCCGAGGCGGACCTACACTCCACAGCTCTGCAATACCTAGGTGCATTAGTGAATCTGTCAACGCTACTGAATGTTGCATAACGCATTTTGTAAGCCTCGTTTATGTGATTGCGACAGTAACGCATCGCATTTCCAAGCGCATTTGGGAAAGGCGACGCGAGTCCGTTTGCATACACCGCATTAACTCTCCCAATACGTAGCTCAAAATGTACTTGGGGGCTAGTTGGTTGGACATATTTACGATAAACGGCAGCGCACACCGGGTAAGACACATACACGTAACCCGAAAAAGGACGACACTAGAAAAAGAACGACACACACACACGTAACACTTCGTGTTACGTGTATGTGTATTGCCCGGTGTGCGCTGCCGTTTGTCGTAAACAAGTACGTAGCACGGTTTTGCATGTGCCTGTGCACCAAGCTCGAGAGCCGGCAACCGGTTTCCTATAGCGCACGAACTGCGCCGAAAGGCTGCCTTCAAATGAACAAGAGAAGCTGCACTACAGCTAATTTCTTTTGGCCGTTCCTAATGATACGCGCGTTCATTTAGAGACTCGGGATCTGGTATATTTCAGCGAATCTGCATTGGCTAGGTTCTAACAGATCGCGTCCGCGGACAATACGACAAGTAGGACGACATCGCGTACGCGCGCGAAACGACGCGCAGAACAAGAATTTTCGGTGCCCCTCGCCACACGTGCCCCTTGTCCCCTCGCCAGCACCGATGCCTTTCACAGGTTTCGCGATACTCGGCGCTTGCAGTTCCCACCAATCGTTGTGCTCCTTAGTCTCGTGACGTAGAGATCACGCTAACGCTTTTATCAGGAGACTCGAGGTTAGGGCCAGTTGGTGATGGAGCAAACTTGGTGAAAGTTAAGCGCGATGGACGGGAGAAAAGAAGAGACACACAGGACGAAGCGCTGTGCGTCTCTTTTGTCCCGTCCATCGCGCTTAATTTTCACCAAGTATACTGTTATCAGGAGTTGCCCATTGGACTCGACATGGGACGGGTGTGTGTCATTCGCTCGGAGGAAGAAGAGCGGGAACTGAAAGAGCGCCAAGGTGCGCAGAAGCGCGAATCGGTGCGAAAATGACGCGAAGTCATTGCCGCAGCCGCTGGCTTCCTTCTTCACAGTAGCGAAGGGGCTCCGGGTTTCTTTCTTTCTTTCTTTCTTTCTTTCTTTCTTTCTTTCTTTCTTTCTTTCTTTCTTTCTTTCTTTCTTTCTTTCTTTCTTTCTTTCTTTCTTTCTTTCTTAAGTGCACTCGGGCCCGTAATCCGCCCTCACCTGGTACACTAATGCGAAGTGCGTTGCTAGTGTATTACCGCTGTTCACATGAATGCGACGCGCTAGTAATGTGGTGCGATGCGACACTGCATATATAGATTCATGCAAACGCAGCTACAGTGACTATGTACATTGACTATGTCCTAAAAAACTTACGGTATAGTTTGTACTTCCTTGGCGAGCCTCCCCCCTGAGCGTGGACTGTATATGTAGGCCCCGAAAAATAGCAAGTGCTTCGGAGAACCGCTAATGGCCTTATAAAGCATCTGCAAACATAAAGAAAGAGAAAGAGACGGCAGGGATAGTGGCCCTCATTGAAACAGCTACGTAGCTGGAGGTGTCACGGAAAGTGGTAGCGACACAATTAACTCCAGCTCACCAGAGTATTGTGAATACTTCAGTGGTGTGAACTCCCTCCACCCTCTATTCAATGTGATTCATGATAGAAGAACATTTTCTTTTCTTCATTTCGTTCTAGCTGCAACAGTGCCTAGTCAGCCCATCTTCATTTTCCCATTTTCAGAGCATATACCACAAGTCACAAGCCTTATGACCGCGAAAGCAGGAGTGCGTAGCTGATAACGTTGTCCTATTTTCTTATTGCATCCCTTTTGAAATGAGGTGGCTACCAGTAGTCGCCTGTCCCGCAGTTTCAATAATGAATTAGTTCGTTTATTCCAAGCTTAGCATTCTCCCTATCTTTCTTTCATACAAGCTTTTGTTTTAGAACGCAATGATTGATTGATTGATTGACTGACTGACTGACTGACTGACTGACTGACTGACTGACTGACTGACTGACTGACTGACTGACTGACTGACTGACTGACTGACTCGATCGATCGATCGATCGATCGATCGATTGATTGATTGATTGATTGATTGATTGATTGATTGATTGATTGATTGATTGATTGATTGATTGATTGATTGATTGATTGATTGATCGATCGATCTACGACCGTACCGGCCTCCGTTCTATCAATGTCACCCCTGCTTTTTTCACTGATATTCTAAACGTTATTTTTTCAACCTTTGACCAGCTACAAAGTACAGCATAAAATTTCGTTGTATTGTTAATGTGTGTGAACCAGGCCATATCGCAGCGGAGGCTGATACCGAGGTATTTGGAAGCTCTTAGTGGGGAGATGACGTAACCATTAATTGCAAGTTCACGCACGCGATAGGATCGCCTGCGGCGAAAATTGTTAGTATTCAAGCGCACTAACCATTCTTCGCACCAAACTTCGATGACACAAAAATCCATTTGTCGAACTAATACATCGTTATGATTATGACGCGTGGGTTGGAACGACGTTTATTTGGCCGCGAACTCGGGAGCGAACAAGTTCCACGGACACATTAGTTGCGCTTATCAAGCGCAACGGAACAAACACAGACGAAAGAGAGACGGTAACAGGATGGGCGCTAGCGCCTGTCCTGTTTACGTGTATCTTCTGTGTGTGTTACGTTGCGCTTGCTAAGATGCACAAGTTCTACACCCACCATATAGCTCAAATTTCTGCGTTGGATAGTTTCAGTGGTCGTGCGATCTTCCTCTTAAAGGGACACTGCAGAGAAAAACGATTTGTCTAATCTATTTGTGAACTGCCCTCTCGCAGTTGCAAAATGACCATGCTTGCCGCGAGAAGACGCTTGGTAAGCGAGAAAACGCGCGAAAAGAAAATGAGGCGACGCCACCTAGAAATTTCCGCACCAAACGCCATGACGTCATAAACTGTTACGGTGTACACTACGTCCTACGCAATTCCTGATCAGCAAAAACCAAGTACATTGTCTTCGGAAGGGCCACAGACTTGACATACCACCATAGGCGGTGAAATTCACCATAGATGGCGAAACCTATGGTGGTGAAATTAACACACAAAGTTTCCGGAAGTTTCGTTAAGCCAATGTCGCCAAAACACTAAAAATACACTTTGAAAGCCGTGACGTCACGCGCGGAGATTTCGGGCTCGAAATTAAAAAAAAGAGCTTTGACCTTGATTTTCTCCTCTGGTGGTGATATTAACGACATTAGGGTTCTCAGAGTACAAATTATCAATTTAAACCAATTCATCGCTTGACTTTTGTGTCCCTTTATTGAGCCGCTAAAGAAGCTCACGGACGCTCGAAGCAAGAACACGCCATGCCGATGCGCCAGATGTTGATCCAGACAATAATTTAGTTTGCACTGTTGTTGAAATTTCTGCGTAATCTCTGTGTCGTATGATAAACAGCTTCGCTCATCATCCACCTACACAAAGTGGAATGGTTCCTCAATTTTTTTTTTTTTTGCATTAGCGCTTCGTTTGCGCTTCGTTTCCACGATAGCCTTGATTCCCTACACCAGGGATCTCAAATTAGCTGCAGCTAGCGGGCCGTAGTCACAAAATTTAGTCTCCCGATGGACCGGGATGGTGAAGAAGGTTAGAGGAATTGAAGGACTAGGGGGGGGGGGGAGCAGTTTCAGCAAAATGTCACGTAGCCATTTGAAGAAAGGACTTTGCCACAACTCACATATGGGTCATTTTTGAAGGGGTTTGACGCCATGTTTCGAGAACCATATCGATACTGGTCTCCAGAATGACTGAAATCTTGACGCCAATTCTGAAAAGGAGTTTTCGTTGAAATTGAGTTTTCGTTCAGAGTAAAAATAAATGGGACGAAGACAGTCATGTGAGGGCTGGGTGGCTAGCAAAAAGGTCCGCGGGCCGCGTGTTTGAGACACCTGCCTTAGTGCGCATAACAAACGTAGAATGTCTAAACGCTTGCTTAATTAAAGAGCGGTACCTGTCTGAAAATGACAACCTACCTTCATCGCTGGGAGAAAAGTCGCCACTTTAGCAGAGGCAAACTGAACGTTGAGGAATCCCATAGCAATGCAGTGAGGCGGCTGGTTGACGTAGTTGGAGATATAAGTGAGTTTCGTATCTTGTAGGATCTGCTGCGCCGTGCCATTCGGGTCCGACGCGCGGTCTGGGGAGAAGCTCAATCCGGGAATAGTACGGGGTTGCTTCGGGAATGCCTGCGCAAAGCAAGCGTTTTTATTGATTGATTCGTTGTTTATAGCGGTGATATTGTCACACGAATATTTGGAATAGGTATACACGCCGGCACGAAGCGCAGCCTCGGTACACTATGGGCACAGCGATGCCATCCGCCGACGCTGCTCGAGAAACCTTAACTCTTCGCCTGACAACGTCCTTTTGTCTACATCTGGACAAAGTGCAGCTACACACACACAAACACACCACACACACACACGCACACACACACACACACACACACACACACACACACACACACACACACACACACACACACACACACACACACGCGCGCGCGCGCGCGCGTTGTGCACAAGGTGAAGTGTGTGCGTGCGTGTGTGTGTTGGAAGTCAGAGCACGAACACACGTGCCATTGGTGCTAACGAACCGCAATAGCAAAAGGTACTTACATTCACGAAGATCTTCAGGTGCGGATCGCCATAGGGTGAATACATTGCTTTGTAGAAAACGAAGCCATCGTAGACGGTGTAGTCGCACATGGAGCTTTTCATCAGTTCCGGGCTAGTAATCTGTGGACCGACCACACAGAACAGTATGGCCGGCTTGCGTGGCTTAGCGGTCGTCGTAGTCGATGTTGTGGTCTTCTTTGTAGTAGTACTCTTAGTAGTTGTAGAAGTAGTTGTACTAGTAGTGGTAGTAGTCGTTTTAGTAGTAGTCTTCTTAGTAGTTGTAGAAGTGGTTGTACTAGGAGTGGTAGTGCTCCTTTTAGTAGTAGTCTTCTTAGTAGTTGTAGAAGTAGTAGTACTAGGAGTGGTAGTAGTCGTTTTAGTGGTACTTTTCTTAGTAGTTGTAGAAGTACTTGTACTACGAGTGGTAGATCTCGGTTTAGTTGTACTCTTCCTAGTGGTTGTGCTACGAGTAGTCTTTGCTGTACTGGATGTGGTGGTAGGAGTAGTAGCAGGAGGAGTCGTAGGAGTAGTCTTAATCTTCGGAACCGCTGTTGTTGCTTTCGGTGTTGTCTTGGACATCTGGGTCAACGTCGGTGGCGTATTCGCTGCGGTTGTCTTTGGTGTAGAACCGCCTGCGATTAAGATCGACATACATGGTAATCGCCATGGTAAACAAACTTCTCGAAGTTCACATAGTGCTGCTCTTATGGTCAAGCGATTTAAATGGCGCGTAGCATCTTACTCATAGCTAAATTCGCGATTTTAAATAAATAAATAAATAAATAAATAAATAAATAAATAAATAAATAAATAAATAAATAAATAAATCTTCACTAGAGAATCAAAAAGAAAATACAATACAGAAAAACATGCACAATGAGGTCCCAACGTTACAAGGCGCAGCTGGGTCTTATGTTCAATAGACTAAAAACTGATATAGCGAACATCTAATAATACAATGAAGTATGTTAGATGTGACAAACAGCAGGAAATATACGTTTAAGTTGCTGGCTTAAACAACATCATGGTACACACAGGGTTAAAAAGTCAGCGGTAAAGCACAATACTGAAAAAGAAGGAATATGAGCTTCCGCCTAAATACGTAAACATCCGTTATTACTTTCAGTTTAAGCGTGAGTAAATTACATAATGACATTGACGAAAACATGGACATTTTTACGTAGCCACTTCGGGGCATAACTTTAGAGGAGGTGACCTCGCTCAACTTACTTGTCTAACAGTAGGGGACTCTATTCTATGAAACTGATCCTTCGCATTACCATATCTTTTGTGAACAAAAGTTAAAAGGATAATAACTTGCACCGCGCCAAAGGACGTCGAATGGCTATGCAGATTAACATATTCCGTAGCATAGTAACATTGTACATAGTATAGCATAGTATGCTTATTAACATAGTGCATAGTAATAACATAGTACTCGGCATAAAGAGACGCTTCGCGAAAAAAAAAAACGTATATGTACAGTCGGCCACAAAATAATACGGACCACGCAAGCGCGTGGCGAAATTGCCGCCTGCGCCGTCTAGTGGCGAGCCGTCTGCTGTCTAGAGCATAGCTTTGGCCATGTAATCGCCACAGCAATGCAGATGGCGCACGATCAAACGGCGCAGGCGCCAATATCGCCACGCGTTCGCGTGGTCGGTTCTGAGTTCAGACTTACCTCCCGATTTCGGGTTTACTACAATTTGTTTAGGAGGGTCGTCATCATTGTTGGGATCTGCGAAGAATAAATTTTAGATAATGAGATTGGAACGAAGAGTTCAAGGGTAAGCTAGGTCTGCACGTCGTAGAGCTCTTCGTTTATATACGTATACGCTGTATTCGATCGGCCCGAGCAAGGATGCAAATAAAAAATTCAGTTTCACAAATCAAGAAGGGACACAAGTGTTGAACTGCAGTGTGCAGCTTCGCGAGGTTATAGGATCCATGACAAGCCTCTTTCTCATCCGTGTCGTTTCTTTTTTTTTTTTAATTGTACAGTTACAAAACCGTAATGTGTTACACATATTGTCTCGCAGGCGTCTAAATAAGCTACAGAACAGTGGCCCCTTTAAGATGTAAACATTTCAAATGTGCGGTGAAATAAACGTGTCAAACAAAGCTAAAAAAGTCACAGTTTCGCCGCAACGGCGAAGCAATGACTGCGACAGCAACAAAATGAAATGTCGCGCGAACGGCAAGCAGCTCGAAACTAGCAGCGTGCTGCACAAGCAGAAAAGACGCACGAAAAGAACAAACACAGGACGAGTGCGAGCTAACAAGTGTCACAGCTCGACAGTTAAAGCGCGCTGCTCAAACACAAAGAAGGATGCATGAAACGAACGCACAGGTATACACAGGACGAGCGCGAACTTACAACTGTCCCACTTGTTACGTCTTTGTGTTTGAGCAGCGCGCTCCTTTCGCAAACGCGGCCGCTGCAGCGAGCGAAGTGACCTTTGTGCACTCTGGAACTTCAACGCAAGCTTTCCGGTGAAAGCCCAAGATGTAGAAACCGCCGCCATCACGAGATAAGCGCGCGCGCGCGGGCGGGCGACTACGAGCGGAGCGCGCACATCGCAACGAGCGGGGCGACGACCTTTAAAGCGCGCGCCCTTCGCGCCATCTCACTGGTAATGCAGAGAACACTCTGAAATGCCCCCAAGATCTCCGTACCGCCAGCGGTAAGTGGTGTATATGAATATCTCGCCGTTAGTATGCTGAGCAAAGTACGCTCCGTGGCCTAGCCAGCTAACGCAGCGCGCTGCGGAGCATGGGGTCGCGCGTCGGAAAGTATGTTCTGAATTATTTTTCTTTGTGGCTTATATATATATATATATATATATATATTATATATATATATATTATATATAGATAATATATATATATATATATATATATACATTATACATATATATATATATATATATATACTGACATGACGGCGAGGGCGACGGCAAAGAACAAGTAGAGAGTGTCCATATAATTGCTATCGCAGTAAACGCTTCATTGCTGAGACATATTTATCTAATTCTCTCGGGGAAACATCCATGGCCATACTTTGCTCCTTTATCAAGCAAGATATTGCCACGCGCGTTTATTCATTAATTTTGATGTGGTCGGGCTTCAGCCACACAAAAAAAAAAACTGTTACCACAACTCGTCGCAGGCCGCGCAGGAATCTTCCGAAAGTTCGCGATTGTGTCAGACTGTTCGGTTAAGATTACGTGCCGGACACGTTTAACCGAGATTAACCTAGAGCTTAGCCCCGCCACGGTGGTCTACACTGCAAACGGGTTTGAGCCTTTTAGGGAGTTTCGGGCTCGACGCATAACGTGCATCCAAAAGGTACTACGCAAAACCCCCTTCGAAAAGAGGTTCAAAAGGAGGTTTTATTTACATCCTTTAAGGCAGTGATTAGACGGAACTAAGGAGGTAAATTTGTGTTTTTATTGAACTCATTTTGAGGGCTTGAACGGAGCGCATTGGAAGTTTTCTGGTTCTTTTGAGAGCTTTTAAAGCCTCCTTTTGGAGGTAAAGTTGGTGTTTTTATGTAAGCCATTTTTGGGGCTTGAACAGAGCGCATTGAGAGTTTTTCTCCTTCTTTTGAGAGCTGTTAAAACCTCCTTTATACGAGGCCCTAGAGCGGTCGCGAAATGAAAAAAAAAAATTATATTTTAGGCACTATATTACGTTTTACCGGCCAATTTCCGCTACTATTCATCACTAGGACATAATAGAAAACGGACACCAAAGTATTCATGCACAAGCATGACATTTGCATACAAGTACGCACGACACTGGAATCGAACTCGCGACCACACGTCACTCAAAGCAAGCACTATAACCATTACACCACAGCGCCACCACTAGAAAGCTTGCTTTTTTCGTGGGCTTATATATGTACAAATGTATGTACAAAGCCGCTGGTAACCCGCCGGCACAACTTCGAACTTCTGTTCTTGTACCATCGGCGTGTGTTTGCTCTTGCGGAAGGTCAATACATAATTTGTGGGGCGTCATGCAAGCCGAGCCGATCGACGTAAACACCCTCGGCTCCGAATTCTCCGGTTCACCGTGCCGTGCCGCTAGAAAAATTATAAACGTGTGCCCTCTTCGCTCGCGCTAAATTCGTGAATACCAGCGTGACAAAGGTATCTTCAGATGAGCGAACGTATGTGCATTCCATGAGCGTATGCTGTGGAGCAATTTTCGTTATTTCTGCAGCCGCGAACTGCGCGCGTCCAGATGCGGCAGCTTTTATGAGTGGTTCGAAGACCGCCTGCGTTCTCATATGAAAGTTACACACGCAGGTGCCCGACTTAGAAGAACATTGTAACGCGCCTACATTAAGTGCATTTAATGCGCGCGTACTGCCGCGAGCTTCACGCAGGGGCAGCAGAGCGCTCTGAGCTCTCTGAGCAGCTGAACAAAAATCTGTTTCCGCAATTAGCGCTTATTCGCAATGCACCCTTTAGTGTGGACCGCCTGCGTTCGCATATGAAAATTACACACGCAGAAAATTCGAGAGTTACAAGGACATTGTAACGCGCCTACACAAAGTGCGTTGAATGCAGGTTGAATGCGCGCGTACAGCCGCGAGCTGCACGCAGCTATAGGGGCAGCAGCGCCTTCTGAGCAGCTGAACGCTGATCATTTCCGCAATTAGCGCTTATTCGCAATGCACGCTTTAGCACGGCATTCAGTGCTTCTCTATAACGCATATTCAGTATTTATTTGCTTTCATACTCGTATACTACCTACATTTCTTACTAATTAGCTTTTATTGGTAAGCATCACGCCACCGCGTTAAAGCGAATGCCTAACGCATGCCCCAAGGTCAAGGACAACCTCCCCAGTTTACCATTGACAGGTCTCCCACAACACAAAAAAATGTACTTGCACTTCTCTCTTGTGAACAGGGGCGTAGCCAGAAATTTTTTTCGGGGGGGGGGGGGGGGGGGGGGGGGTTTCAACCATACTTTATGTATGTTCATGCGGGCGTTTGTATGTGTGTGTGCCTATATAAGCAAGCAAAACAGAAAAATTTCGGGGGGGGGGTTTGAACCCTCCCAACCCCCCCCCCTTGGCTACGCCCCTGCTTGTGAACGTCATGTGTACTTGGCCCTCCCCTCAGACAGATGATGCAGTACTCATTAAAAAAAGCATTACCCTCTTCCTCAATGGAACAGCTATTCTTGAGAAAATATGGTTCTGTTGAATTACTTCACCACAGCAGCAGAGAGGTTGGCTTGTTTGCAATTCAGAATTTCACAATCGTAACACAGAAACACGAGGACTGTAGCAAATATGCAGAAAACTGGAAAAACTATCATATGTGCACTCCCTCGTCCACCTGCACACTACGTTAAACTTTATATATACAACAGCAACCTTCAATTATGCTACTATTGATAAAAGATCACCCAATCTACGTTAGAACACAGTGATGACTTTCTGTCTAACTTTCTGTTGCCTATCTTCTACAATGTGTCCTAATCTGTGAATCATCTGTTCAATGTGTTTGGTAATAAAACACAAGCAGTTACATTGAGCAGGCAGTGTTTCAGCAATTTGTTTTGCAAGCACAAATTCATTTCTTCAATTTGCATGCAAGGCAAGTAGTCATACTTCAATTGATACAAGAACCAGTTGTTGCAACATTTTATTGGAATCAAAACAGCAGCAGTTCTCGTGTCAATGTAAGGATATAGGTATATATTTCCATCGTCATGCACAGAACCTACTCCCAAAACTGAATACGTGGAACAACATATACAGTACAGCCTAAGCACTATACATAATTCACAGCAGTAAAGCAATACGAAAGTAGGGTGTAAAATCTCATCATGATGTGCACTAACGTGTGCACTTCACCGTGCCAGTATGTAAGTACAATCCAAAAAAATAAGCTACCCAAGGAACTTGGTGTCAGCCTACACACGAAGGCAACTAATTAAATTAGTACAATAAGGCTAGCATCACTTTTGGGAAATATGAAACCGTGTAGACAGGCAGTTGTACAGTTTTTTATTGCATTAGTTTGCCCTATGACATCAAAACATGTCGCACATGATTTTGGAGTTGAGTTTCCTACAAAAAAGCCCAAAATAGACCTGTGGTGTTGACTGTAGGTCCACATACCAAGGTGCATAAAAGCATTCAGCAATGCCCACAAAATTACAAGGTTGCCTTTATATGTTGCTGTACATATTTACTCACAGATACCTGGAAGCCATCGTAAATTTCTGGAAGTGTGCTTGGGAACTTGTCGGCATAATCACATGACTGCAATGTACCAATACTTCTAATATGCATAACAAGTACAGCCATGCTTCAATGTTTTTATGCCAGCTAGTGCCATCTGTAACACCTGTAACTCAAAAGTTCATCCTTAATTCCTCACTTGATGGCTTACGCATAATTACCACATTGAAAATAATCCAAGCACCATGGCTGCGACGTCAACTTGCAATTAGGCAATCACAGGCACTAAATAAAAAAATTCCTGTAAATAGTGACTGGTCGCTTTGCACATTGGATCCTAGGACTTGATATGCCATGAGGATGAATAAATATTGACCTCACATATATAGAGACTGTGAAACAGTCAGGAGTTCAGTTCATAGGTAAGGAAACATGAAAACGAAATCAGAACACATAGCAACAAAGGGGACGGAACGACACACTACTAACAACTGAAGTTGAACATGTGCTTGGCTTTTTTAGTCATGTGTGTTTATATCTTTCTGTGGTTTTGATTACACTTCAGTTACTAGTAGCGCATTGTCCTGTCTGCCCCCTTCATTCCTCTGTGGATGTCTGATTGTTTAGTCTTGTAATTTTTCGTACTGTGTGTTTACATCTTTCTGTGGTTTCGATTAAACTTCAGTTGCTAGTAGCGCGTCATCCTGTCCCCTTGATTTCTCTGTGCTGTTATTTTTTTTGCACCCTCTTTAACTATGAATATACACCAACTCACCCAACTGCCCCTGTTAAGACTTATGTTTGCTGAATAACACTGGGTCCACTCAGCGTCTTTTTAAACAATGCGAAATTTTCAAATGCACAAGATATCAGAAACGTTTCACGCAGCATTGCGCATAACACTCTGCATCAATACCAGTGTTGGCCTAAATGTGGTAAGATGTACGAGCTGTTCGACATAGTGTAAAGTGAGGCACATCAGGGTGTTCCCACAATCATGGGTGTCGGCAGGGGTTTGCACAAAGGGCACCTGCCGCCATCAAGACACACCAGCACTTGACCCCACGCAAGCTACACCAATGCTCTCCTGCTCATCAGGCCGACACGTTACGCCGCCTTGCACCCCCAAGACAAAATCCTGCCGACACTCATGCCCACAATACACTTGTCTTGAACACAGACTGGTGGGCAAGCAACACTTGCTGCTTTGCCAGAAGTGTATTCCTGAAAATTACAAAAAAAGAAGTCCACTAAGATTTCTGTACACATAAAAATGAATGTCTTACCAAAGATTCGCACTTGACTATCCTTATCGCAGACATTTTGTCAAAACACGAAATAAATACAACATTGAGATGCTGCTAAGTATTTCCTTGTGAGCGTTTCACTTCGTGTGCACAGGGCGAAAAACAAACGGATGTAAAAAAATGCGAAACACCACCAGAAGTGTACTCTCGCCATGTTTACCATTATGTGGGTAGTTTTTGATGTCAGTAAAGTTATCATTATAAGTACACCTTTAAAAGGGTTGTGAATATTAGCAAGGTCTTGATTAACCGCACCTACTCTGCTTAGGAGTGAAGATTGGGCAACTTGGCACTGAACCATGGCAAAAATAAACAGCGCACTTCTAGTGAGGATAAACTAAGGCCTGGGCACAATAACAGCGCTTTCACCTTGTCAAATTGTGTCAACAGTCATGATACTATGTATGACCTTGAAAACTATGGCAACATAATGCAAAACAGCAAATTAACGAGAGGGAATAAACAAGATGATTCAACAATCTGGTTCAACAGACTCAACAGCTGACTTATATCAATGCGATTAAATTAGCCTTGCACATCTCCTAATGGCTAAGAATATGCACATGTAAATTCCACTGTTGATACGTGACCAATGAAGTTGCATTCCTTCCATGCCGTTGAATGGCCGTTCCTTCTTTTCTGTTTTCACTGTTTTCTGATTTTCATTGTTTTCACTAGCGTAAATGTTCACCCTTTTTGATTTTGTCACTTTGCAGATGGCGTAGGTGTTTTGCCTTTGAATGTGCACGTTTCTTCTGCTTTGTCTTTCCTGTTTCTTTTTGTATGCGTATATGTTTTGCCTTTGAACGTGCACACGTTTCCGCTGCTCTGTCTCTCTTTTTGCTCTACTGGGCCTAGTACACTTCTCAAGCTACCATTGTCGCTTTTCACTTGAGGCCCATTTCCTGTATTTTGCTGGAATAAACATTTATCCATTCATTCAATACCATAAAACGCATGTGCTTCACAATACACACTGCACTTAGCAGATGTCTGTCACATGATATGGCCGTCATTGTATAGCTTTAACATGATTTATTCGTTCTAGTTAAATGAATCCAAGCTAATGATGTTAATGTACCTTGATATGCTATTTCACTGTTCCTTGATGCATATGTATGAAGGTACAGTGCTTATGTACCTTAATATGCTATTTCAGGAGATGGGCAGAGTGCGCAATGCAAAATTGTTGCCGAAAAGTCTTTTCACTTCATGACAATCTGTGCTTCGGTGGGTTCTCACAGTTGCATGGCGGGAGAAAGATGTCCAGGGTAGTTGACTGCATCCAAGGTAGATGCTGCAAAATGAGAGCGCACGGTCTTGTCACATGTCAATGTGCGCAAATTGACACGAATGACGAAGGATTAAAACAAACAAATGAAGTTGGAGAAAAGAATAAATCGAAAACAAAGTTGTCCTTTATGCACATTCCATCATGTGACAATGTGATAATCCGTGGCCTTTTGCTGTAATGTATATTCCCTGAAAGCATCATGCCTCATTCATGCTTTATCGCAGGCAAGAAAATTATATCGTGCAAACAACTTTATCAGGGCGCACTCCTGGGTCGATTGACTGGTCGTATGAAGCATGAGTGATATTCACAGAAGTTCCAAAACGTGCATCACACATCATTGCTATCTGAGTTTAACGACTTAAATGTGAAGCATTTGTTAAACACTTCTACAACTTTGAACGGATCTATCTACCTATCTATCTAGCCGCCTACGACTCATAGCTCGTGTGGGTGTTTCGTTAATGGGATGTATGCCAAAATTCGTGTGGCATGACACGACTGCATGAAGAACATGAATGATGGGTCTCAACCTGAAAATCATGATATGCATTTCATTAACGACATGATTTACACGTCACTCTCTTGGTTCTCTTGCGACTGTTTCGTTAACTTGATATTTACCAAAATAGGTATGGCGTCACAAGAGTGTATGACGCACATAAACGACAGTTTCTAACATGCAAATCATGACACGCTTGTCATGTATGGCGTTATTTTGACAACATGGACTCGGGGGTGCTAGTGGCCGTTTCGCCTGCTTCATATACACCAAAATTGGTATTGTGCAGTGTGACTGTACGTCCAACATAAATGACAGCTGGCAACATGAAAATAATGACATGCATGTCATGTACACACGCCACGCTCATGGTGCGCTCGCGGCCGGTTCGCTAGCTTGACATACACCTAAATTGATATAGCGTGACGTGATTGTGCGACGAACATAAATGACATATAGTAACATGAAAATAACGACATGTATGTCATTTACGGCATGGAGCCTGGTGCACTCACGTCCGGTTCTCTAACTTGATATCATACCAAGACTGGTATAGCGTGACGTGACTGTACGACGTACATAAATGACGGCTGGTAACATGGAAACAATGAATGACATGCGTGTAATGTACGGCATGGGTCACATGCCACGCTCATGGTGCGCTGGCGGGCATTTCGCAAGCTTGACATGCCGATTTTCTTTTCTTTCTTTCTTTTTTTTTGCTTTTCATTGCACTTTTCAATCGACGCAATGTGCAGAAGGTCATCTACAGGTGCATAAGCGACGATAAGGGCTCGCAAAGAGAGAGAACATCAGTATTACTTACCATTTTTGTTCCTGACTGTGCCGAGCACGCAGCGTGCCCATCATCTGCTTGGTAATGCACAGCGGCACGCTCGCTTGAGTCGACAGGCCGTCGCGATTATCGCACTCGCAGCGCAGCATGTCGCACTGTCGTCAAACCACGCATATCACATCCAGCGGCGAGAACACAGTGAGGCTGCAGGCACAAAACGCGCACACACGACCGACACAGCTGATCACTTGAGAAGTGGTGTTCACAAGGCCTAGCCGGCCTAGCTACGACGAGGCGCTGCTAGCCTGCTACGACGATCGCGCCGCCGCGGGAACGACTCCCTCCCACGTTTCTTTCTTTTTTCTGTTTTTTTTTTCTTCGCGCGCGCATGCGGCGCGAAGCTTTGTCCCATTTCACTTCAATAGCGCCTCGTCTGGCTTGCTTTTGACCTGGCGGGGGCGGGCCGCCAAGGCCAAAGGGCTTCCTCGTTTCCTCTCCAGCCGTTCGGAGGGTCTCGTATATCTCTTTCTCTGGGCTATCTGTGCAAGGGATTTGTAGTGCGCTGAAGCATGCCGCCTCTTTCTTTTACTTCTTTCCCCCGCACAGCTGCATGCATGCCCGCCAGCACTGAAGGCATTATGGAAAGCTTCGAAAAAGAAAAAAAAAAAGAGAAAACATGCCAGAGGAAATGAGATGGGAGTTTCTTGGTTCTTGAACTCCATTCGACGAATGGCGTCAGATAGTGAATTTACCTCCTTTCTTCCACATAATTTCTTAACGAAGTAAAATGAGGACGCAGAACTTTATTACACCCACCTCATTACACCCTAAGGTAGTACTGTCCAGATGAAGGTAGTATTAAGGAGGATTGTAGCCCTTAAAACGCCCAATTAGGCTAGTTTGCGTTTGCAGTGTAGTGGTTATGGCGCTCGACTGCTGAACCGAAGGTCGCGGGATCGAATCCCGGCTGCGGCGGCAGCATTTCCGATGAAGGCGAAAATGTTTCAGGCCCTTGTACTTAGATTTAGGTCCACGTTAAAGAACCCCAGGTGGTCGAAATTTCCGGAGCCTCACGGCGTCTCTCAATCATATCGTGGTTTTGAGACGTTAAACCCTATATATTATTGTTATTGTTCTAGAGCTTACGCGAGCACCAGCGATAACGCTGGAAGGTTCAAACATTTACTTATAAAAGACGACGCGTCCCGCCGATGATTAGATTACCGACGACAGACGTCCGCGCTCGCAGTTATTGTATAGCGAGTGTTACTTATACCCTTGTTGCACAGGCAGCCTAAACCGCGGTTACGTTAACCGCGGTTCGCTGATGTTACACGGCACACGAAACCGCGGTTATGCCGCTAACCGCTGTTTTAATAAACCGAGCTTGGCAACCTCGGTTAGGCAGATAACCGAGAAAATGGCGGCGCCCACCACCGATGAGTGCATGCCGGCGAGCGCGCGTGAAAAACGAACGAACTGGACGACACGGACCACGGAAAGCCCTGATAAGGTTGCGGGAAAATCATTTGCGTGATCTGCGGAGCACGTCACGCGATGCAAAGGTGTACGCGGCAATTACAGCCGAGTTAAACGCCGAAGTTCCGCCTGACGCAGACCAATTCACGCCAAAGCAAGTCCGGATGGATGCTTTCGCGCTGTGTAACATCGGCGAACCCTGGTTGGCGCTAACCGCGGTTCAACGCGGTCAACCGTGGTTGGTCGTAACCGCGCTTGCTTTGCCTGTGTAACATGGGTATTAGCCGCTCATTTTTTTTAACGGAGTGCAGCGGCGAAATGAACGAGAATACGCGCATGCGCGCAGTGAGCAGTCCGGTGCAGTTTTCATCTGCTAGGCTGTTCCTGGAATCAGACACCACCCCTGCTTCTTTTGAGCCCTGTTATCGTCATCCTTTTTTTTCTGAACGTTGCCATCAAGTTATAAAGAAAAGTTTAAGTGGCCGCGCTTGAGCTAGATGGGATGTGATACACACCCACTGATTATACTACGTGCGTACCAACATTCTTTCCCCTGTGGTTCACACATCCCATTCTCGAGGCAAAAAAGATATCTGCCACTGCAAGCCAACAAACAGGACAAAAAAAGCAAGGACAAAAAAAAGCAGGTGGTGTTGGGTCCATGTCGCATAACAGCTTGGCAGACGAACGCTGCACCGAACTGTTCACTGCGCGCATGCGCGTATTCTCGTTCATTTCACCGTTGCACTCCGTTATACGGCGCTTACCGACTCGGCGGTCGACGCTCGCGTGTTAGGTTAAAAAGAAAAAAAAAGGCCGGCTGTACTTTGAGTATGTCTCTTACTGGGCACGAGTTCGCCAACTAAAGCGTTTATCTAGTACCGGTTACGTTTGCTTCTTCACCGTCACTACGGCATGGCAATATCCACACTTATCTGTCCATACACATTTCGTTTCTTTATCGGGTGAAAATGTCTGTCATTTTGTATCTTTATTCCGTCGGCCAAACTACCACTTAGTGCTAACGTTTCTTCAAAGACAGTTTACTGAGAAACAAAAGGGTTTTCTCGTTTGTTTTGGACATGGTAATATGAAAACTGCTTATTCAAGTATTAGAAGCTGTGGTCTTCAAAACTTTTCGCATAACACCTGCCCTGCTTTTGGCCCATCGTGTATCTAAGAAATGTTGTGCCTATCATGACAATGAAAGCGAACCATTACTTACCCTCGGTAGGTTCCGTTCCAGCTACGTGACAGCAAAGAAAAAAAGTGGTCAGCACCAAATTAGCAACACAATCCGTTATTATTATCTTATTTAATTGCGCTTATCCTCTCTTGGCCGTTGTAAAGCTCCCTGGGATTCGTGCTTCGATATAATATCTACCCAAACTTGTTGACAGTTCAACGGGCCGCGATATTTTAGATCAACGGCCCATCCATACATCAGCGTTGGACACGGAGCGCATCGCGATCCATCGGAGACAAGGCGATCCCAGTCGGCACGCTTGACATAAAAAAGCTCATGCTAATCACATCGTAACTGCGCATGCAGACACATACACACAAAGTGCGTGTGATTTCTATATGATTTTCGACCATATGATGGCGGATAGAAATAATTCTATGAAGATACAGAATACTATTGGTGTATTTAGATAAACATTTATATTCAAAAAAGCAAAAAAGGTCAGTTTCGCAGCAAGGGCGAAGCGATGAATGCGATGCCAACAAATTGAAACGTTATACAAAGTAAGGCTAGCAGCTAACTCCTGTAGCAACAAACCTGACGCAACTTAACAAAACGCCGGCGTAAGGAAACACGACCGCTACAGTGAGTACAGAGGCCTTCGTGGTGACTATCACATCATGGATCGCAAGCCATGTGGTGAGACCAGCACGAACAAAGGTATAAGCCGTCCACTATGCCTGTAAAATAAGCGCGCGCGACAGCGCGCGGCTGAGGCAAAGCGCAGAAGCCATGGAGCCGCCCTTCCGCCCCGTTGGTCTTTCGCGCAACTAAAGATGGCCGGCACGTTTCCTCTCCGCTAGATAAGCGTTCGTCGTGCGCTTTCACTCGCACATAGAGCATACGACGCGCCGGGCGAAGTTATCGATGGGGACTTTATACGGAACATCACGGCGCTGCCGACGCCGACGGCAGAAGCACGTCGAGAGCGTACATATAGGTAGTTCATATCGCAATAAAACTATAAAGTCCATTCAATAATTAATTTTTATAGGGCGACTCAACAGTTACGAGATATAAGCGACCACTGTACTCAAGAATGGACACGGCTGATAACTTCGCGGACAAAGCCACTGCTTCTTCAGGATGACGCAGGGCTGGGAGGATGTACAGTTTCAGCGTGATTGCAGTGCATGACTTATCAGGCTCGAGTGCGTTTCCGAAAAGCATTAATGCATAGCAAGAAGAAAACTTACAAAGTGCGCTAGCGAGTCCCGCCACCACAGCAACGCTGGCACAGACTAGGCATAGGCCTCCTAAAATATATTTGGCGCTGCTGTCGTCGTCGTCCCTGGATGAAAGAAAATATTACCGAAAATACGGGCGTCAAGAAATGATAGTAAATCGAAACATTGAAGTGTTCTACCCCGCTGGATTAACAAAGAAAACATCGCACTATTAGTTCTATAGGCAGGCAACAACTTGACTAGAAAACATTGTGTTTGTGTGTCCACACACACACCACACCGTACTTACCCGCCTCCACCTAGCATAAAACAGAAAAGATTTTAGGTAAATTTGGACGACTGACATAGTTGAGCACTCGTGTCATTAACAAACGATTCAGGCATTAACCATGACAGCGGCGAGAACCCACGTCTTTTTTTTCTTCAGTAACCTGAGGATTAAACTTTCTATATACTCGTCAATTAGCATATACAGCAATAGTAAACGGTACGCTAGACAATTTCCTAGGTTATCACTTCCACTGCACATTCCCTGTGAAAGGAGCAGCGAGATTGTACGCGACAATATTTTAAAAACCGTTTTTCGGCGTTCATGTACTCCCACCAGCACGAATGACTCAATCGTACAACGCACGTCGTATGGCATAATTGTAATGCTGACAGCATAGCGGCATTTCACACAAGCCTAAACCTAGCCGGCATTAAAGCTTTATGATTGAAGTGCTCAAAATTTGAAAAAGAAATTTTGAGCTCTTACCTGCTAAAACCGCAATATGAGGTTTTACCTGCCAAGGCACCCAGTATGCAGAATGCATACCAGATGGTATACATCGGGGGGCCTCCCACCCATTATCACGATAATGGCAGGGAACAGATGATGTTACATTCCAACATCTGTTTACTTCCAACATTCACTCCCAGAAAGATGGGGACCAATGGCAGGCCGCTGTAAGAAGCACGCCATCGCTTCATTTTCATTTTTGCGTCTATTGAGAAGCTTGTGTTCTTTCGAACTCGAACAATGGATGCAAATGGGTGGGTGCTGCAGTCACACTTTGACCCCCCACAACCCCTCTGATGGGATTCTCTGCCAACACTGCTAGGCCTACAAAAGTCAGCATAGCTTAATTACACTAAATGTTAAAATTTGTTACCGTCGCTATGTGGCGAGCCTGCCAAAAGTAAGATCAACACGCCAAAGCGCTACGGAAAGCGGGTGCGCTTACCCTCAATAGTCGAAACAGCGGACTGGTCCACAGAGGAAGCTGTTGAGAATCCGAAGAGTTAGGTTGGACGAGTTGGTGCGCTTTCATGTAGAACGAAATAAACAGCGGCAAAAACGAGGACGAGTAAACGAGCGACAAACCCGGGCACTGAATGAACACAGATGACAAGTAAAAACAAAAAAAAAAACAAATGCGAGCAGCAATGTTCAACAAATCCACCATGCAATCTACCATGGCGTCCTATAACAACACAGTTGAAATTTAAAATTTCCGGAAAATGTGCCAGTCTCAAAAATAGCCCGATATTAGTGTCAGCCACATGCCATTCGTTTACCGAACAGATTGCCTCTGGTTTCCAGCGGCACTGTTGCACCAAAATATTTTCCCATCTACATTGGTTGTTTCAGAGACACACACATTGACCCGATTCTCCCAGTTTGCTGCGTCGTTTCCCGTGATTTAACAAACTCGCCTGTACTCATTTTGTCATTGAACTGATGGTGATACATTAACCTAGTCAGAAAGCCCTAGTATATGGTTTCCACTGCCTATCATACCGAATGACTTGCGTTCTTCGCGGTCTTCCTTTAAAATTGCAAGAACTGTGAAAGTATCACATTTACTTCGTGCCAGTGTTGTATGCGTTACTGAAAAAAAGTTAACTAAATACGTTACTTGTTACGCTAAAAAAAGGAACTCGTTACCACCCTACGTTAACTACAAAAAAAGGTAACGCGCTACCGTTATCGTGAGCCAAAAGTAACGCGCCTTACTTCAGCCACTACTCTCCAGTCAGAAATCTTAATCAGCGCGCCCTCACTGCAGGAACCAGGATAACAATTTAATAAACCTCATATTTATATTTCACATAAAGTTCCTAACCAAAACAATGATTTTAGCTGAATTACTAATATAACTAGAAAACGGCACAAGTGTGCCGGACTTCAGCAATATTATAGTGGCCTAATGTTTACTGTAGAGGGGCATGTGATGGCTTATAACTTTGTCGCACATGTTAATGTCATTTCTCAAAGTGTCATTAGACAGAAAAGAAGATTTCAGCATCAACGCTCTCGGGAAAGAAAACATCACTGATCTCTGAACAAATTTACAGTACAGTTCTGATGGCGTGCGTCTACCAGCGTACAAAACGTAAGCCCGGTTCTCTTAGGAATAAAGAAATCCTTAACTTGCGTAACCCAGGAAAAAACATATCTGCAGCATTATTGCCCCTGCTATATGATTGCCGCGAAAATTGAGAGTTTATGCTAAGGCGTTCAAGATCAGCCTCGCTCGCTCAGGAATTAAACAACCAGAAGCTTATACCCGCACAGAAGAAGGAGATAGAAGCAAATTTTATTTTGAAAACAGAACTGATAAACAGTGCTATGCAATCGCAGGGATAAACTGCTGACTACAACTTGAAGAATGGAGAAATAGCTCTATTTCAAAGCTGTCATAAGACAACTTGCCTCGTTTCTTGTTGAATACGTCCGCACCTACGGTAAATAGGTTGGTGGTCGACGGACGCATTCGATGAATTTCTTATTGTCAACGCCCGGCAAGCGGATAGCGGTTCGCCGCTTCGACGAAAGGATAGCTTTGGGAATGTGGCGCATATGAGACGAAGGAGTTGTGTAAGGATCCCGGGATAATCGGAATGAAAAGTAACGAGTAAGTGGCACCTCACGTTACCGAAAAATGTTAACGTAAGTACGTGACCTGTTACCGAAAAATGTTAACGTAAGTACGTTACCCGTTACATTTAAGCAATGGTAACGAGTACGTTACTAAATTACCGAGAAAAGTAACGCGTTTCCAGTAACGGCGTTACTTGTAACGCGTTACCACCAACACGGCTTCGTGCACACCAAGCTCTAATCATCTCGCTGACAGAGGAGAAATTAAGAAACTGTCGCAGGGGCCTAACTTGCCTGAATAAAATCCACGCGCCTAGTGACTAAATACCCTACATTTTGCCGTAGACTGTCACCGCTATAATGCTGCTACAAAAAAAAGTTTATGCCTGCGCTTTTCACCAGCGTTCGGTGTTCGTGACGGTTCGCGTGTTCTAACGTTTTAATATGCTTTACCGATACGCGAAAAGTACTGCCAGTACACCCTGTTCACCATATGCGAGGAACATACCATCTGTCTCCTCAGGCGCTGCAAGAAAAAATAAAAGTCAGTAAATAAGATAAACAAGCACAACACGAGACCAACAGCGGACGGGACCAGCGCGGCGGTTGCCCGCACTCGAATGATGAATTTGACTAGGTGTAAGCTGGCACTATGAAAACAACACACAATAAGCAGCCAAATGGCTCCACGTTGCATATGCCCTTCATCTTGTCGTGTCTTCCTTCCTCCCTGAGCCATTCACGTAACTCAATGGAAACAAGGCGTCATCGTTGGCATAATCATGATGGCTAGCGCATTCAAGACACACGACCTCAAGAATGTCCACAACACACTCTGTACGTTCTTCTAACCTTATGTCTTGTTTGCGCTGGCTATCATGAGTATATTCCAACCCTACCAATGCGCTACCTTCTGCAAGCATAACCGAAATACACATTGTGGAAAGGATTCGCAAATAAGCAGATCTCTTTAGCGCGAGTACAGCAAGAAAGAAAACATCAATACTAATTGTGTTGCCGTAAAACACTTAAAATGGCTGTTTCTTTTTAATGAGTTTTCCTAGCATGACTGAACCAGTGAAAGATGATACTCGTATAACACATGCGACATGCGCTATCGGCGCTTACTTTCTGCAAGTTCTCACTAAAATCATCGCGACAGCGGTGTTATGTGGCTAGAGCGCC
This sequence comes from Rhipicephalus sanguineus, assembly GCF_013339695.2. Classification (NCBI taxonomy): domain Eukaryota; kingdom Metazoa; phylum Arthropoda; class Arachnida; order Ixodida; family Ixodidae; genus Rhipicephalus; species Rhipicephalus sanguineus. Next base: position 27,363,822 of record NC_051180.1, read on the forward strand.
TTTTACGCTCGAGTATCCTATGGTGCGGTAATTAACGTGATGACAACTGGTGAGCATAATGCAAAACTCGCTTGCAACACGTGTCACCCTTCGAAATTTACGGAGAGGTACAATGTACCGCAAGAGATAGCTCGGAAGCGCTGGCACAGCTAATCGTAACAATTTATCTGCTTCTGAAAGGACCTGCAGGATAAATTTCACGGCAGAGTACCTATCATATTTGGTACCGACCTACGCTTGATTACCGACAGGAATGACATGTTTCACCGTGCCAGGGATACCATGCATATCGGCCGTATGTTTAAAAGAAAAGGAAAAAAAAACGTGGGGCATAAGCACCAACGCACTGCAAAATTAAAATCGCTGCTAAGTAAAAAAAAAAAAAACGATAAGCATACGTTATAAGTGTTCCGAATGGTCATCTCAAGGTTGACTCGTGTCTTTTAAGACTCACTGCCTCCATGTTTTAAAAATTATGATGAAGCGCACCGAAGACGCGCACGGTAGAAATGGACAGGACAGCGCTTACATGTCAAGAGTATATTCTAGCGCTGCTTCAGTTGTTCGCACATCATCAGAGCAAGGTGTCTATACAAAAAATAAATCATGGATCTTTACGCGCAAAAACTACGATATGCTTATGATGTACTCAGTAGCAGTGTAGCGTGGACTAATATTTAGGACCTAGCTTGAATCCTTTCACGTACGCCTAAATATAAGTACACGGATGTTTAGGCACTTCGCCTCCATCAAAATCAAGCCTCCGTGGTCGGCAATTGAACAGGCGTACCGGAACTAAACAGCGTTGCATCTGCACTATTACGCCGTGTACAACGTGCCTATAAGCAGCCATACAGGTAAAACGAGAGATATATTGTAACTTACATTCTTCTCCCATGTTGCTTCGTCGATGCTCTCATGCAAAAGGTGCGGTGGCAAGCAGCTGACCGATAGCGTATTTTGACTGCTAGTGGGAGAAACGTTGCATCGTTTATGCGTAAGTTGCAGATGCTTGCAAGCCGCCGAAAAGGAATGAACACGTATGGGAGCCCGTCGGTAAACGTTCCTTTGGTAGCCCTAACAATATGGATGCCGGTGGAAGCGACCACGCAACGTGCAGCTTTTTTTTTTTTATCTTCTTTTGCTCGCGCTAACACCTGGACCTGATCCCTAGCGCTGTTGGAACTTGAAGACGATGATGATGATGATGACCTTCCTGATAGCGCTCACCCACAAAGGGGGATGAGCCAAGAACCGGGCGGCAGGACTATGCTTAAAGTAGACTTATAAAACTAAACAAATGTGTAAATTTATATTAAAAATGAAATGCCGAACAAATAAAATTTGCCTAACGAACAAGCGGTCAGACTATCGTTCGGGCTTTCTAAGATAAATAATGACAGATTTCAAATCAAGATTATGAGCAGAGAAAAATAGACTAACACGGTAATCTTTTTGTTTATGCAACGGAACACAACAGAGCAGACATCCCTGTGGCTACAACCTAACGAAGTGCCGCCAAATGATAAAATTGCTGGAACATTAAGGGCTAATCCTAACTTCTGAAATGGAGCTAGAAGGTATCTCTTTCTCTGATTAGAATAGTGGCGACAAAATAACAATAAATGCTATATTGTTTCGCTTTCGTTGCAAAACATGCGTAACTTTAACTTGTCCCACTTTAACGAAAAAGAAGAGAAAAAGCATTTGCTTGGCGTGGAATAATCCTATTTTGAAAAGGACGAGGTTGATGATGATGATGCTAATGGGATGGTTGGCACGTAACCACTCAAGGAGATCGGCCAAGAGTCGGGTGAATCATATAGTAGCCTTAAATGTTTGCGCGGCGGGCTGCTGAGGCCAGTGGAGCCCTGGAATAAAGGCCCCACCCACTTGCTTCTCAAACCCCTTTCCTTTTCTTCTTCTTTTTTAATAAACGTTTTTCAATTTCAATTTTTCCGAGCCCTTAGAGTGGTTACGATGTCAATTAGAAAGAAGATTTACTCTTAATAAATCCGAATTTTAGGCTACTAACAAAACCATGTTGCGTAACCTTTAAAAAAAACAAAAAATATGAGAGAATGACCATAGAGAAAAAACCAACAGAAGGTCCAAGTTGGCTTTCAACTTCAGATTCCTAGAAAGTTCATGCAGCCCTCAAATTTTTAAATGCGAAACATTTCTTACCGAACCGAAGGCACTTTGATCGTTTCTATCTATCTATCTATCTAGCCGCCTACGTCTGGTCGCCTCCTTAATTTGGTGTCGACCAAAATTGGCATGGGATTTGGCGAATATGGCTGTTTGTTTATGACATGAATAACGTTAAAATCCTGCCGCTTACCGTCAAACCCTTTCCTCCAGACACGTGTGGCACATACCCGTTGACCACGGGCCGCTGTGTACGCGTATGCGCCACAGGTGATTGTTTATATCTACCAAGGAACGGCTAGAGTAGACGTTGGTAATTTAAATGCGAGAGCGTTAAGAAAAACCGGCATCGGCAGCGTTGACCCGACGAATGCAAGGAATAAAAATTAGGGTCTCAGCAGGAATCGAACCCAAGCATTCTGCGTGGCAGTCAGGTATTCTACCACAGAGCCACGCGAGGTCTAGAAACTGCTTTGGAAAAACCCCTATGCAAGCGTAACGTCGATGCAACGTCAACTGTGGTTGTGGCACTGGCTCTCTAATTTTATAACAAAGAATTTAAAACTAAATATGTACTCCTACGATACAGGCATCGTGTCAGGTTAGGTTCAGTGGTTCCAGTGTTGGCTTGGCTTTTATAGAAGTCTATTAAACATTACATTTGTATTCCTATGGTCCAACAAGCTTTATTCAAGCGTTGCTTGGCCCCGGAGGATTGCATTACGAAAGTTACGTATGATATTCGCATCATTGCATCGTCAAGTGCACTTCGTTTCGATAATAGTGACGCATGTACTCTAACGTTAGTGCTGACATTACGTCGCACCATTAGTTACCCTTTGAACGCCAGTGTTGTCGACGTGCCTATAAGCCCACGGTGTGCTCACAACTACTACACTTACAAAAACACGTCGATCCACCTCGTAACGCTTGGCTTAAAGTAATAAAATAGTAATAAAATACAGCATAGAACTACTCGCTGACTGCTTCGCATAAAACAGATTCCTACAAGGAGTGGGATCTGTCGAATTTTAGGGGCGAAGCTCCTTAAGGCGTGGGCTGTGCGTCCCCTGTATGTAGCCACCGTATAGTGGAATGTACCCACTACACGTGACAACGATGGCGATGGCGCTGACTTTCTGCCATGAATGAAAACGATCGTGAACGCGCTCTCGCCCTCGAAAGGCAAAACGGCAACGCCGAAAACAAAACGTTCCCCTGAGCTTAACGTCATATATCATGAAAACAAAATCAGGGGAACCCTGATTTTGTTTATCCCTTTATCGTACAATAGAGGGCGCTGTCCCATAGAGATGCATGCAAACTGCAGTTGGGTGACGATGTACTAGATGGCGCTGGACGCATTCCATTTCTCGTCTCGTTTCCGAGAGGGCACTGTCTCATAGTCATGCGTACAATATGGCGGTTGGGTGAAGGTACGCTAGATGGCGTTGGCGGTGCAGCTGCTCTCCGATTTTAGGGGCGCCCTCACCCTCTCCCCACCTATGTTTCCGCCTCTCTCCTACGGTTCCCCCCCTCTCTCTCGCCTCGCGACGCTGACGCAGGCAGCGTCTGCTAGCGAGTTTCTTGATTGAAAAAACCATAGAGTTTCTTACAATAATACCTAAGGGGAATCTGGCGCTAGTGTCTACGCGGGCTCCTTGAGCGGCGCTTCAACCACCATGGGAATGATGGGAAGTACAGGCTTTCGGATTTGCTTCGGATGGATTAGGTTCTTGAGATTCGCAACGCTTGTTTGCTGAGCGTAAAACAAAGTGATATGAAGGTTGTTCCAATTAAAACTTGCTTCATTCTTTTGTACGTAAAGCTTATTGCAAAAAGTCTGCGTGACCGTGAGATGGAAGTGAAATCTGGACAAATTCAACCACCAGGGTATGCATTGCTCTGCAATTGTGTTCCAGATTTGGCATCACCAAATAATGAATTAATTTTTAGAACACTTGAAAACAAACACGCTTGCTTTTCCCTCGAAAGTACGCATTATCTATTTATGGAAATAAGAGTACTGTATTGAGTGAGAAACACTTAACGTACCGTCTGCTGCGATGCCAGGTGCGTCTGTTCAAGTGGTCTGCCTCCAACGCATCTTTCGTTTTGTTGTGAAGTCAAGTCAGAGAAGCGCGACGGTGCGTCTACTTAGCTTCACCGTCGTTTTGCAGCTGATTTGAACGAGTTTTGGTAAGACGCGCTTATCAAACAAACGTGAACTCGATGCAGTTTGCTGCACTGACATGGGACGCTACATCTGTGCGCAGCGGTGAGTTCACGACGCTTTGCTAAAACTGTCAAATACAACCTGTAAAGCTGCAGCGTCGCAGCAAACCAGGAGATCTAGCGGTCTTCAGCCTCTTTGAACAACAAAGGCGCTGCTTGAGTGCTTTGAAACGCACGCCACTACCCACGCCTCGCGAAGTACAAAACTGAAACTGTAGAAAAAGATCCGTAGACAGTTCGCAAGCTAACGCTATCCAATCCGAAGCCTGTACTTCCCATCATTCCCATGGTGGTTGAACGATCGCAGCGCCAGTTTCCTCTCTAGGGTATTGTATGAAACTCTGTGTTTAGAAAAAGTTTATTTCAACTCTATGGAAAAAACCGACTGCTCGCGCTGCACAACCGTTCACTGACCACCCCGTATATATAGGCACTGGATTTTGACCTTCAAGGTAGCGCCTGTGTGAGATTTCTCCTGTGCGTGATTAAACAATAAAAATTCACAGCGTACATGTAAAATTAAAGTGAGCTGCAAGTCGCCATGACTCTCATCGACCCTTTAGTATAAACGCGCCCGACATCACGTCGTTGATGATGTATTGGGCAGAATTCACGGAAGATTCCTGGTTTACCGATGAACCTCCGGAGCTTCGCCCACTCATCATCATTCACTCCGTGGATATGCTGTGCTTTTTTAAGGACCATTTCTATTGGGACTTACGCGATTAAAACATAGACATTGAATTACCACAATATGTGGAATCTGCCGGAATATCTTCCCGTCAACAGTCAAATTTGCACCCTATCCCGCATGACCTTGTTCATACTGGTGTTCTATCAAGACACGCGGTCTTAAATATAAAACAACGGTATAGACTGCCCACTATGCTGGAGTGGGTCTTGACCTATTCCGAGATACTGGCGACAAATCAAGGGGCGTGAAAGTTCAAGAATATACAAAAACTAAAATAGACCGAAACAAGATTATTGACAGAATATTCTAAAATCACATGAGGAAAGCAACGCAGACACGAAGAAAATAAATAGAAAGGGCAGCACTTCATTGGGGCTTGCAACTGTCTTTACATGGAACAAGAAAAGAAGGAATAACTGCCAAATGAAAGCTTTCAGATGATACTTCAAAGAAGTGTAATCTGTCTTATCTTACGGTGAACAACTGCCACTTATTTAGAGCCTAATCTCTTCGTTCGTGCCCACTGAACTCTCGGAAACGCGAGACCACGTACGTTAGAACGATATACTTTGTAGATGCAATCGTGAAAAAGATACGAGCGTGTCAATACATGTATCTCTAATTGAAAGTATATTATGATTGTATAACACATCTACACTGACTATAGCGAAAGCTTCAGTGCATTATTAAAGCTGAAATGCGACATAACAGAGAGTATGAACGCTTGTCCCTCTCGCGCAGCGAAGGCAGGCTTGAAGTATTCCCCACCAAACTGTTCGCCCGTATGGGCTCTTAAATTGCCCCTAGGGCGAAAATAAAAGTCAAAAGTCAAATAACATTCTCGGAGCGGGTTCTCTTCACAGTGCCGCGGATATGCGAAGTGCTAGCCGCCTACTTCGTGTCAAAGTTGATACACGTGGATGGAGATTCAGGGTCCCACACTGCGATCGTCCCGTGACAAGACGCCTTCGCCAGAGAAAGCACGGAGTCGCGAAACAACTCCGCCTGGCGTGGTGTCTGATAGATGGTGGCAACCACTCCGTTGCATCTCTTCGTGTAGTAGCGATAGCCCGCCACCGTCACCGACTCTCCCCAATCTGTGGGCGCCGACAGGATGGGCTCGGCCGGAATCGTCGTCCTCTGCACTTTTCCGGCAGTGCAGCGCTCTTCCGGGTGCACCAGAAACGACGCGGTAGCGAACAGGTAGCACGCAGTGTAATCGCTCGTCCGCGCGTCCATCGACAGTCGGACTGCCACGTCGCTGGGCGCAGGCCATGCGGTACTTTTGCCGAACATGGAAACGTCGGGATAAAACACGACAACGTACGACGCCGCTGGCACGGCCGCTCTGACTCGTTGCAGTTTCTCCGAGTAGCTCTGGCGACGCGAGACCGGGTAAGGAAGGAAGAGTACGAGCGTGAACTCCGTCCTCAACAAATTGGCAGTGATGGTCCTCGTCGCGTTGAGAATTGCGTCCGCGTATTCGACGTCCTCTCGCCACGACAAGGCGAAGCCGTCGAAACCTCCTCTCGTAGCTGCTGGAGTTCTGGTTAGGGATAGATGCACGACGTTTTCGGCCCAACCACTCATGGACGTTCGAAAGGACGCCTTATCGACATTCAAACCCAGCATCAGTTTTGGGCAGGCTGGTCGCAGTTGACGCAAGTTCGAAAGGTTGCAGCCCGGACCCTCGTCGATAGAAGCGTGCGAACTCGAATTTCTTCGAATGCCATAGTAGCAGAAAACCGTTACATCGCAGCACTGCGGGGAGGACCGTGAAGTTTCTACGAGGGCCTTTGGTCGGCGCTCGTCAGAATGGGGATTGTACACTCTCGGCGCTTCTGCCTCGCGGCCTTCTCCAATTGGAATCGCGGAGTGGACCGAGTCTTCTGCATCGGCGGAAACTAGAGATTCGCTCGAGGTGCTCCTCGCTGTGATCACCTGGTGCGGATTGTCACGCCCATAGAACATCAAATCTTCGAAGGCCTCCAGGTCACTTTTCGTTTCCGTCGTTGTCACGTCATCCGCGTCTTCAAGGTAGCCCCACATGAAATAGAGAAGTATCAGGACGAAGATGACAAGCGCGACCAACGCGCACGACAAGCGCGGAATGCTGTCGGACATGCTCAAGCTGTCGTCGGGAGGCACGAACAGACTCCAAGTGACGCGGCGCCGCTTCTTTCGCCGGCGTCCATTCTTGCTCAGAGCGCTTCGTTTTGCCGAGGTGAAAAACATGCTGCTTTCCGTTTCGTACGCCTGCTCGAGCTGCACCGAAGACGTGGAGTAGATGTCTTGCAGTTGGGCCACGTCACCGGTGGGCGGGGGAAGCGCACCAGAGTAGAAGGTTTGTTCGTAACGGGGATCCCAATATACCGCCTCTGCGTCCGCATTCATGACTGCGAAGCGAGAGGCCGGTTGCTTGGTTGGCTTCTCAGTGAACTGGCGCAAGCAACCCTGCAGAATCGAACATGAATAGGGCCGCTGCAGCCCACGCTGACGGACACCTTTTTTTCTTCTCGCACGAGAGTGCCAGCGTGCTAGAACGTAGAACGAAGCACACGCGGCTAAGGATTATGATGGTGATGGTAGTGAGGAGGACGAGGCGAAGGAGGAGGAGGATTCATTTTTACTGCAGGCACGCACCCACTATGGCTGAGTGCGCGCAACTTGCTGGTCTCCCTTCACCATCGGCCTCCTCAATGAATGGACGAGACCTTGGCTGTTCATCCTTCTCTTCTCCTGCGATCCTCTTTATTTCCCACTTCCCCTTCCCCTGACGCTGCGCCGTGCTCACTATTGGGTTGCATAAATAAGCGTAATTTCCAATATAAACCACTACTACTAGGCCAAGAGCCGCGTGGTAGGGCTGAGCTCGTGACATGTGGGCGCGCACAGAAGACGACGAAACCGTAGGCCGCAGGGTATGTACAGCCTATTTGCTTCAAATTCCGAAATTCACTTTAGCGAAGTGTAAATTGATAATAACGTAGTCTTAGGGTGTGTTACTTTGCACGAGCAACGCTTGTAGAACAAACATATTTACATGGATCGCGTAACAAACATTCATGAAACGTTTCTGTTGTTAAGCCAGTTTCGTTGTATAATGCTAATGCCGGTGTGAGCCGCCTTTTCAATATAATTGTTTATGCGAAAATGCCTCATACGCATTAAAATTGTGTCATAATAGAGAAATCGCTATGCTACAGAAAGATCGCAGCAACAGTTACGAGCAAATAGAACCAAAATATATATTTATATTTCAACAAATGCACGCCTTGAAGCGGCGATTTCCTTTAATGAAGAGAAGATTGCTTTCCGTACTAATAGCGAAAAAAAAGGGGGGGGGGGCGTTTTCTTGCTTGCTGCCGTCACGTAGCACGTGATCTTCTTACGAGCTGGAAGCTGATCAATAATCTCTTGCATACTACCTGAAGGCATGAAGTCTGCGAGAACGAGATCCTCGTTATAGGTGAACGCTTTTGTTTGCTAGACACACCTTTAATGACAGCCAACAGACAGTCAAGCCAGGGAACGTTGTTTGTAGCAAGTATGGTATAAATTTGAGGAAATTAAAGTGAACGAAAAAACAACTTGCCGCCGGCAGGGACCGAACCAGCAACCTTCAAATAACGCTTCTGATGCTCTAGTATGCGAGGGATTACTGGGCAACTGTCAGCTCGTAAAAAGATCACGTGCTATGTGACGCCAGCAGGCAAAAAAAATTGCTGGCAGTTTGCACTAAGTCGCACAAAGCTTGGCACAGCGAAGCACGGGCGTGTCGCCGCGCGGACTCCCCGTCGACCGACACGTCTAGATTCGAAGTGCGCGGCTTCCTCCTCGGGAGCACGCAGTTAGGCTATGTATGCTCTATAGAGCCGAGGTAGCGCGCGATGTCTCCTCGGCGGGCGTGGCTTGCTACTGCTCATGCTCGGCTTGGCCAGGTGGTGCGGTATCTGGTCTCTAGACGACGCGATGCTTGCTTCCTTCCTATCTTTTTAAAGACGATAGTCTTTCTTGGGGAACCTAAACGCCTAAATTTTGGTCTGTCTTTCTGTCTGTCTGTCTTTCTGTTTGTCGGCACGTCCCTCGATTCAGCCACCCGGCCAAAGTTGAACCACTTGCCCAAGGGCCAGCCACCTTGAACGAATGACTAGGTTCACACTTGTGTACATTGTTGATCAAAAAGCAAACATTACGCATATCTGAGGCGCCACATCACTAGGTAAGTATTAGGTGCTGTGTTCCTTTAATAGAAAATACATAGATACGTAATTCTAGAGACCCTATTTTCTTAAGCTGCGCTGAAAATGTGACTGCGCAGAAACTTGTCTTCCTCCGTGCCCTCTGCACGAACTCATTGTTGCGTTTCGGTTTCGGTTCCGCATTGCACTGTATGAATGTCATGGGGTGCCGCTCTGGCATTCCTGTTTTACTCAGGCGACGTGTAAATAAAAGAGTGTGTGGAGAGCACTCGTTGAGTGCGGACGTTTCTTCTGCTTCGGCGCGTCCCGCCAAGCCGCGTGTTCGGGCTGGCTGGCGTCCCCGCCGGTCGCGTTGGTCACCGCCGGTCTTCGCCTGCTGCTGCGCCGGGACTACCAGCCCGCAACACAGCACTATGTTTCCCGACGTATTGCCAGATGGCGTCGATATCTCACGCAGCGCCTCTTCTATCGTCTTTAGACGACATTTGCAGCGACGCACGCAGATACGCGGCCAATTTTTTTTCTCTATCTCTACTTATTTCTCTCTCTTTCGTTGATGTTCTCTCTGTCTTACTTTTAAATGCGAAGCATTTCTTAGCGAACCTCAGGCACTTTGGCCGTTTCTATCTACGTATCTATCTATCTACGTATCTATCTATCTATCTATCTATCTAGCCGCCTACGTCTGGGCGCTCTCCTGGTCGTCTCCATAACTTGTAATATATCAAAATTGGCCTAGCAGGGGATCAGTGTATGGCGAACACGATTCACTGGTCGGTACACGAATAGCGCAAAACACCTGTCGCCTACGTCATGAAACCCTTTCTCTCAGTCACGTGTGGCACATACCCGTAAACCAGAGTTAATTTTATGCGAGTATGTGCCACAGGTGATACAGACTCTCAACCAACACAGTAACCACGAACACACACATTGACACGCAAGGAAAGTGATAATAATAATAATTGTTGGGGTTTTATGTCCGAAAACCACGATATGATATGAGAGACGCCGTAGCGAATGGCTCCGGAAATTTTGACCATCGGGTATTCCTTAACGTGTACCGAGATCGCGCAGAACACGGTCATCTAGCATTTTGCCTCTATCCAAATGCGACCGCCGCGGCCGGGATCGAACCCGCGATCTTCGGGTCAGCAGCCGAGCACCTTAACCGCTACACCACCGTAGCGGTCGCAAGGAAAGTGAGGAAACTGAAGACAGAACACCCCTGGAACACGCTCAAGTACCATCCACTCGTCCACCTGGTCCGCAACGTGGACCACGGGGATTACGCAAAAACCGGCGTCACTGCTTCCTACAAAATTATGATTTATGGCGTAGTGCATACCTTTCTAGTGTACTTGTATTGTAGCCCCAAGAGAGCTTACAACGGGCTCTAGAAACGCCGCTCACAGCGAAAGCTGGAAGAGCGGCGAAAGTCACAGCGAAAGCTGGAAGAGCGGCGTTTCTAGAGCCCGTTGTAAGCTCTCTTGGGGCTACAATACAAGTACACTAGAAAGGTACCCACTACGCCATAAATCACAATTTTTGTGAAGTTGGGAAGCACCTACTAAGCCATTATTCGTCATTCTGCGGAGGATCGAGGCACCAGCTACACGTCTTTAAGGCATTATGTGCAGTTTGTTGACGCGACGACTGATGACGATGAAGAATTATGGCTAAGCCCTTTGTAATGGGTTGGAAGCTTTAAACGGCCCACCAGTTATGTAATTTGCATTGGGTGACGCCCGGTCGCTATTTCCCTCTCCCGTCATGGTGTATAACATATGTTGACGTCGGAGAGAGACGGGGGGGGGGGCGAAGAACTTTACTGAGACCCCGAGGAAATGGATCATGCGCTTATGGGCTTCCTTGGCAACCAATACAAGTGCACTTGCGAGGAACCCACTACGCTATAAATCATTGTAATTTTACTGAGACCCCGAGGAAATGGATCATGCGCTTATGGGCTTCCTTGGCAACCAATACAAGTGCGAGGAACCCACTCCGCTATAAATGATTGTAATTTTTGAGAAGTAGGGCAGCAGGCACTGTGCCATTTTTCGTCATTCTACGGAGAGCATTGGTAGCTGCTAAACGCATGTAAGGCATTATGCGCACTTTGTTGATGCTGTGCCTGATGACGATGAAGAATTATGGCAGATCCCTTTGTAATGGGTTGGAAGCATTCAACAACCTAGTCGTTGCGCAATTCGCATTTTGTGACGCCTGGTTACAGAATTAGCGTTGTGCGACGCTTGGTTTTTATTTTACTCTTCTACCACGCCATATTGCATATGCTAATGTGGTTCCTTCCCGAAATGAAGCCTGTATAGGACCTTTTTGCAAAGCAGTTTGAAGCACCGGCATGGCTCAGAGGTTGAATACTGGGCTCCCTCGCAGAGGGCCCAGGTTCGAACCTCGTTCCATCCGGGAATTATTTCGTTTTTTTTTTCTTATTTCGAGCGATACTGGTTACGGACACCGGCGGCGGCGGACAACTACGGCACCAAAAACGGCCGGTGAAATGATCTCATAACAGCTTTCGCTGTAATAAATCTGCTGAGAGGACCAGGCCTCTCATCATTACCGGTGTCGTGAACATTGATTTAAGAAGACCCAAAAATGCTTGGTCCTTATATTGCGTGAAAGACGGATTGGATGGGGAAAGGGCATCAAAATACCTCGCTGCCACGTCCACGACAGGAGGCATCATGGATCATTTCATCGTAAGAGGCATCCAGGATTTCCACCAGCTGTCCTATACCTCGCACTTCACTGCAATTAGACCCCTCGTAACCGCGATCACGAACGGATCCGATTAGCGAGTGCGGTCCAGCTGCTAGTGCTCATTAATCTTGGTGATGTTGACCTTGTTCGAGAACTGTCAAGAACCCCTTCTACACATGCACACGGGTTCGTGAAGCGTGCGTGCGTTCTCCGTCATAACGGACAAGTGTAAGCATTACAACAGTAACTGTGACTATAACGTACGTGCAGTGCGCCTGCGCGTGCCATTCGGCTGTGTATATATCTAGGGAAACTTTCCTGAATGCAGCTTAGTTGCGAATTACACCTGTATTGTGTGTCTGTGTTCCTTCTTTGTCCTGTTCGGATTCGCGCTATTCAATATTGATGAATATAAGCACTACATATCAGCTTACCGCGTGTGGTGTTGGTAACACCCATGTGTCTGTTGCCATCGCTACGCAACTGTAAACAACTGGTTATATAACAGATATGCGACTCTTCAACAAATGAGTGCGCGTATACTAATTCCATATTTCTCTAGCGTTATTCCGTAACGTTTCGCTCAATGTGAAAAATTACGCCGCAGTCACAATCCCGCGCATGCTTCGCATAACATCGATTCTCACGGTACGCGGGATCTGCCAAATTTTTTCTTTCTCTCTATTTCTCTCTTTCTCATTCTTTCTGTGCTACGCTTTACTCTCTCTCCTCCTCCTTTCCCTCCTGCTAACCATCACATCTCTTCTCATAACACTCATTTCCCTTTCCCACCCCCTTGCTACACTATACTATACAAGGCTATACTGTGCTCTACTAGCATGCCTGGTTAGCCGAGTGGTTAGGACGCTCGCCTCCGGATCGAGGGTACGCGGGTTCGAGTCCCGCCTCGTGAAGAATTTTTCTCTTCCTTTTCTCATCTTTTTTTCGGTCTCTTTGTTTGTTTGTTTCTTTCTTTCCCTCTCTCTACCTGTACTCGTTCTAAGGTAGCTTCATAGCAACTAGTAACGTTGCTTCACAGTGGCACATACCCGTTAAGATGATGATAGTTTTCTGCGATCGACTCACAAGAATGTATTTGCTATAAACAGTAAAGCTGTTAAAAACAGTGTTCCAGACACGCCTCCATGTGTACTAGCAGCGCTGACTAACAACTCCGTTTAAATGCAGAGATACACCCGATAAAATGGACGGGAGTACGACCGCCGCCGTGGCTCAATTGGTAGAGCCATTATTTGAAGGTTGCAGGTTCAGTCCCTGCCGGTGGCATGCTGTCTCTTCGTCTACTTTAATTTCTTCACATTTATATCATAATTACTACAAACAGCGTCCCCTACACTTTCCTTGGTTTGATTGTCTCTTGGCTCTCATTAAGGTTGGGGATTACTGTGAAGTTATTGAATACAAAATAGCCATGGTATAACAATCTGCCTACCCCGTACTTCGCGCGCATCATGTTTCGTCGGATGGCATTCAACTGAAACGCACGAAACAATCGCTGTTCAGAGCTCCCCTTAACATTAATTTCAACAACTGTCAATCAGCCACTTTTTTTTTTTTTTTTTTTGCAGGCGCGAGGCGTCGAGAAGAAGGCTGCGTTTGGCACGGAGCTACTAGCTCCAGCTGGTCCGTGCCAACGGCTGCCAGCGCCTGAAAGTACCGGCTGAAACTGGTACGGTCTGGCGATGTGTTTCCGTCGGGTACAAGTCAGTGTGACTAGATAAACCAGTACCAATATCCTCTGAAGCACGGGTTCTCAAACTGGGTTCCGCGAAAGATATTTTAGGTTTCCGCGAGTGGCCACAACAAATGCGACCCGCTCTCGTTTTGCCCCCACTAGCACCTAACTGATGACTTCGAAGAGAAAACTTGCAAGAAATTTTGCATTTAATGAAGCCATTGCACGCCTCATCCGCACATCGGGTGTCCGCGGGTAGCGAGACCCCCACGGTAGCAGCACTAAAAACTGTCGTCTTGCGCGTGCTATGAAACTTGGGCAATATGCGGACCCGCGGCGATACAGCGCTGGTAATTCATGCTCGTGAGCGCAGTTTGTTAGCGGGCACCTCAGCGTTTTATTCGTGGCTCATGGCACGCCGGCATTCATGTGACAGTTTTCATACACGCTGATCTACTATTGCACTATGTCAGTTTCGTAAAAAAAAATTGCGCAACGAGCCCTTTGATGCCCGCAAGAGGCAGCGCTTCGTGCCGGCTGTGGGCTTCATTAGCATTAAGGTTTAGCCTTATACGACGCGGTGTATCGGTCGACGGCCATTTCGCAGTGTGACTGGCATTGGACTGGCATGCCTTCATTTAGTTTTGCAAAAAAATAAAACAAGCTTCTGTACATCCGGCGCTTCGTCTGCGTGAAAATATTGCTTACGGCGCGCAGGTGCCTAGCATGAAGTGCATGGTCGGCGGGCGCCATTACGTGACTCGTGGGGTGGGGGTAGCATTGCGAAGGAATCGGAGGGCTGCGCGTTATCAAGAGTCGCACATCAACGACGATGTGCCTTCGGTATTCAATATAATAGGCCAATGCGCGTGTTGAATTAATACTGCGGTTGCGCGTGTCGAGAAGTGTTACATACTCTCGGCTTCCAATTTTCTTCGTGCTAAAAGAAAAGTTGGGGGTTCAACACAGCATCTATGTTGTCTCCTCTCATCTGTCCTCGTCCTTTTTGCGCTGTGCAAATATGTCGACGTTATGGGTTCCGCGGCGCTCTGGAAAAGCCGTTGGTGTTTGCCAAGGCCATAATGTTTGAGAAACCCTGCTCTAAAGAATACTCACGGATGCTGTAACGTAAGGACGAACTACACTGCGCACGCGTTTCTTTTCACACAGCGCATGCAACGGCTGCATGCGGTAACTAGATTTAGTGGAATTTCGTTCAATGAATAGCGCACATCTTTGAGAAGAAGCCTATGGCATGCTGGGGCCTTGACGCCTTCGCCGGAATGTGGGTTGTGGTAAAGCGTACAAGACGGTGACAGTTCGTTTAGCTCTGCCTAGTCTATAGGCGTCTGCACAGTGAAAATAAATGCTGCTACAGCTGTAACTATAACGTAGCCTTCTTATTATTTCAAAATAATTGTGCTTACAAACAAATAAATCAACTAAATAAGCATTAACTTGACAACCAACCTACTCAGTTTTTCTACAATTAACGCTGATACGCAAAAATCAAACATGCGAAATATCGTAGTTGTTTCACTGTCCTCTCCTAATGACGCCCTTTATGTAAACGCCCGTGTCCCAAGCTTTCCTGCCCTGGTTCCCGCGTAAAATTCGTTTACTGAGACGTAACTGAAGGTGATCTGCCGATTTCACTAAATTAATAAAGAAAGGATAATAATCGTGCTGATTGTGTCGGCGACCACTCACGTCTGCGCAGATGACTGAATGAATTCACGCTTGCTTGTAGACAGTATCTTGATCCCTTTCTTGCAGCCCCGCGTGAAATCCACCAGTGTAGGTGGCCAGACCACGCCTCTGGCTCCTGTTCGCAGTCGAGTCATTCATCATGGTGAGTAGCTAATTCATTCATTCATTCATTCACTCTACTATAAGAAGGGGAGAGTTACGTAGTTATGGCAAAGGTGCCCTTTCCGAAAAAAAAAAAACAGACTTCCATTTATCTCCTATGAACATAAGAGGAGCTCCATATAAAATGTCGAGGAAATGTCGCCGTGTCGAGAAATGCCCGAATGCAGCAAAAAAAGAGAGATGTCAGCAACGTGCGAAGAGGAGTTGGCTGCAGTCTTTTGGAGTAATCGACTGAGTTTATCGACGTACACCACTACACAGCGGTTACACGTGGAGGATCGTGAAAAGGGTTAGTAGATGAATGCCAAAATGATCAAAAGAAAAGCTCAGAGGGGAATCCCTAGGCGGGAAAGATAAAACAGCGCAAATAGACAGAACACGCAGAAAGACACGCAAATACAGCGCTGACTCACAACTATTTTATTGCTTCGAACGCAAGGCCTTTTTATGGCAAGCGCATCAGAGGGACAGAAAGGCGATTACAGGAAATTTGGCGATGACAACGACACGTGTCAAGAAGTTTCTTAATATAATTATTGTTCGGGTCTTACGTCCTAAAACCGCGATATCCTATGAGAGACGCCATAGTAGCGGGCTCCGCAAATTTCGACTACCTGTGTTTCTTCAACTTGCACCTAAATCTGAGCGCATGGACCTCTAGCATTTTGCCTCCACCGAAATGCGGGCGCTGCAGCCGGTATTCGAACCCGCAACCTTTGAGTCTTCAGTCGAGCACCATAACAGCTAGACCACCGCGGCTGGTGTCAAGAAGCTTCCTTAAGCCCAAAGAAACTGAAGTTTGAAGTTAGATCCTGCGACCTTCGACCCCGTAAGCTAGATCCTGTAATTACAAAGTTTGAAAATATAGTTCGTCTGGTGTTGCTTTCCTTCTTGTGTAGTCGTTTTCTTGCGTATCTATTCAAAATGTAAACTGCTACAAACTCGCCCAAATTTCAGTTACTGAAATATAGCCTGTGGCAGTAATTTAAAAGATTCTATTTTTTGTTGGTTTTCTCAGGCTTCCAGCATTCTCCTGGTCAACATACTTTGCGCTCTCGGTGAGTGCGATTTATGCTGTGGCACTAAACAACATGCGTTGCGCAACAGCATAAAATGAAAAGAAAGCGAGTGATCCTAAGAGTCTAAAGATTACAAAAATGGCACATTTTAAATCTTTTTGTTTTGAGCTTAGCTGGCGGAGTTATGCGATATTAAAAGAACACTCTCATATCATATTTAAACCAATTATGTTTCACCACCACGGGCGACCTAGGATGCAACTTTTCCACTAGATGAAATACTTTCGTAAGTCAGTGTTTTACATTCCCTTTCAACCAAAAACAAAGCAGTTTGATCGCTATAGGCAGCCTCCACAATTTTAGTCGATCGAAAAATTCGTTATATTGGATGCATATGATATAGAAGCATAAATTTACTTTAAATAAAGGTCAATTAACTACCAGGAAAATTGCTGAAAATTAATTGATTGAGATCAGTGAAAAATAGCTGGGATCGTTGCGGCATCTGGCGGAGCAGATATCAACCAGGCGCTTCTTTCTACGTGGCCTCTGAGATCTGCTTCGGCAGCCTGCGAAACACAAAGTTGACGTAAGGAATACGCCAGGCGTGACCTCCACGATTAGCTCCGGCAGCTCTGTTGCTGCGCGCTGCCGGAGCTAATCTCGGAGGCCACGTACCAGGGCAGATGAACGCTGTCGTGCGAGTGCCGCTACCAGACACCTAAGTGAAGGATTATGGTCGCGGTTAAATGAAACGTAAAGTAAGGAGGATGAAGTGGAAAGGGGGGAGAGGGGGCAACATACATGCTACACCCTTCAATACTGCGCGTCCCATACCCCAAAAGTTGTATTGAGACCAAGAAGTATTCCACTATTTGTTAATCACTCACTCGCTGAATCAAAGCGACAAATCAAGCACATGCATGCAGTAATGGAAATTCAATAATGAATACCACAAGCAAGTGAGTGAGTAAATCCATAGTTTCCTACAACACTTACGAGAGGGAACTCTGGCGCCAGTGTCTATGGGAGCTGCAAAGCATGGCGCTTCAGCCAGCATGGGAATGATGGGTAGTACACGGATTTGTCTAAACTTCGTTCTTTCGGCTCTGTTTGGCTCCGCGTCGCCTCCATTCGCTTTGTCGCAAAACAAAGTTCAGCAAAAGTCATCAGTTCCACTTCAGCACTTCAACTTTTTGAGGCTCACCAGTTCAAATCTGGTCACGAAGTTCACAACGATCCATTCTTTTCTCCGAAAGAAAACCAAAACACAGCAATAAACAAAGCCACAAGTGCGTTCGAAGCCCGCAAGTACGAAGACTAGGCAAATCCGTGTACTACCCATCATTCCCATGTTAGCTGAACGATCGCAGCGCCAGAGTCCCCTCTAGGTAATTTTATAAAACTTTATGAGTAAATCAACTCTTCTCGCAGGCTACGGATGTCTCGGGTGGGTGGCCCCAGATGGCGTGCTGCTGGCCATAGGCTTCGCAGGGAACGGCGTGACGAAATTGTCATTCGCCACAATACTGCAGCGTCGCTGTAAAGGAGTCGTACCTAAGGACGGACTCTTCTGCCAGATGCAGCGGCTGGGCGCGAAGGGCTTCCCAGTGATCGTGAAAGTTCCCTGCGCCATCTTGGGAGCCATCCTCGGTTACTTCTACAACTGACGTTATCGACTGACATTTCTCCGGTCCTAATTACCTGCATGCGCTGTGGATCCGTGATAGCCGACACCTCGGCATGAGAGAGTCGTGACTAGTTGGTACTGACAGCAGGTAAAAAGGAGTCACCGTCGAATGTGTATTCACATCGACACACGAAGAAATTGCACCTTGCAGTGACTGCGATTAAAATGCAGAGGCAATCACAGGATTACCCCGTCCGAAAGCTCTACACGTTGCCACCATGATATACCACTGCGCTTTTGGTATACTATGCGTTGGCAGTACTTCACCTGTGTATTTGTAGAGCATCAGTATTTGCTGTCGGATGATGTATGTTCGCAATACTGCAAGTGACGCCATGACAGAAAAGCCTGTTGGACGGGCAGGTGGCCGCTACACGGCGGAAACGTGCACTTCGAAAGATTTTTTATTACGATTGCATACCAAGCCAGCGAAGCTTCAGGCTATCATGAACAGCCTAAAATGTTTAAAATGAATCGTTATGCAGCAAACGTGAAATACTCATGAAATATCGAGCCTCAGTAAAGCGCTCTATCTACTTGCGCGCGAGTGTTCTTAAAGAATTTGTCACAATGCATTGACAAAACGCAGCGCTACAAAAGCAGCCGAGTGCCGAATCATTTTGTGTTCTCTCAATTCACCGCGAACTTATAGAGCTGCATGCCCGCGACGATACCGTTAACGAGCCTAGCTGTTTCAAGAGACTCACGTGACGGTCACACGATTTATTGAACAGACGAATATTGTATAGCGGCACCAGAGAGCGTATAGAACGAAGTTTTTTGTTGTTTGTTTATTTTACGGAATCTTGAACTGTGGTCAAGTAGGCAATCCTAGTGATCCCATGAACGCGAACACGTGAGAATCAACAAATGATAAATGAAAAATGAAAACAACCTGGGTTTGATGTAGAACATAGGCTCTCTACATCACTGGCGTGTGGTTGAATGAAACAAAAAAGGTAAACTCCCCAGAACTCGAACATCTGACGGACTTAAAGCGGTCGATATGGGAGGAAAGAGGACGAAGCATGTTTACACCTTAGGCAAAAGCAGCTTGGCGTCACTGCACCTGAACGACTGCTGCGGCGCAAAGAAGGCAAATCCTGTAAAAGTGCGAGCGAAAACCATAGAGGGGTTCGTATCTCACAGTCCCTATTTGATGAAGGCAGGATGAGGCACGTGTTAATTATTGGAAAATCGTGAAACTCTTGTCTGCGACTCGTTGAAAGCTCATCACACCTAGAAAATAGCAAAATACTGTTTGGCTAATAAAATTGTTTCGAATCAAGTGTAACTGCGCGTCTATTTTCTTCGAGGTGCCTAGAGTTGCACAACCACAATTAGTGCCTTTTTTTTGGCGCGCTTTTTTTTATACCCTTCATTTTCTGTGTTAACACGTCGACCGCGATGTCTACTTTTTCAAGAGTTTCAAGAAGAAGCGTGCGCGGTTCCGCTCAGCCGCTGCCATTATACCATAATGCGATGCCCTGCAAAATTTCTCACGTTCAACCTGAAGAAAGGAACCAAGGTGCCGCAAACGTTGCAACGGGAGTGTCGATCAATGAAGTAGGCCAATGAGCAGCTGCAGCTGCGGACCACCCTAGGGCCAGAAGTTCAGCAGTCAAACATAAAAGAAAAAGCAAACTTCCTAAAGCAACACAAAAAAATAAGCGAACCGAAATAATTGATCGATAGTATTAGAACACTCATTCTAAATGCTATAGAGAAAAATATATTTATAAAATTATGACGCTACATTTTTCTTTCGGCATCTTTTTCTTTTGCTAACAAGAAGAAGAAATTGACTTTATAGAGTAGAGTTGGCCGGCAGTTCGGTCTTGGTAGCCTCAGGTGGCGGCTCGGAGTCCCTGGACTCGGGTGGCATCTTCGGCCTGCCTGACGGCCCAGAGCTGGTCGCTCGGCTCCGAGCTTTTGAGAGCCATCTCCCATCGGCGGCGGCGCCGACGGAGAAGCTCACCCTCCCCTCCCTCACCCCTGCCCCCAGCCCCCGCAGCCGGGGCGACAAATCGCTATAAGTTTGTAGCTCATGTCCTCCTGCCATGATTATATTTTTTATTTTAAAGGTCAAACAACATGGCTCATTTAGAAGTGTAAATTTGGGATTCATTGGGAATAACTCTCCTTTCCTATTGACGCTGTAAACTCTAGTGGTACCTGAAAAAAAGTTATGACCATACGATCCGCCCGATTCTTGGCCGGTTCCCCTTGAGTGGGTAGGTGCCAATCATCCCAGGGGCATCATCGCTATTACCATCGTGGAGCGTGATA
Source organism: Rhipicephalus sanguineus (assembly GCF_013339695.2). Taxonomy (NCBI): domain Eukaryota; kingdom Metazoa; phylum Arthropoda; class Arachnida; order Ixodida; family Ixodidae; genus Rhipicephalus; species Rhipicephalus sanguineus. The sequence continues at coordinate 27,384,400 of NC_051180.1, forward strand.
GCGGGACCCATTCTCGAGCTGTGCTCGCGCCACGAGAGCGTGCACGCAAGGCCGAGACGCCATCATCTGCAGCGTACGTACGGCTTGCTCTCTTACGCCTACCGACAATATTTGTTAGAGCGAATTTCAGATGCCGACTTGCGATGAGCCTTCACGGGTCTTTATTCATAAGCCTCGCATATAGAGTTGAAGTGTGCAATCGCCCAGGCGAGCACGGAAGCCTTGTTCGGGTTCGGTCCATGGACCTGGCTTATGTAGCACTGCCAGTCTTTGGGGGTCCGGGTAAGGCTCGGCCCAACGCTAATTAAACTCCCGCAGTAACTGACACGCCGCGATAAAAGGTTAGGTGTCAAGGTTCAAAGTCTGAGGGCGCGCAATCGGTATACCCAGAGAAGTGCAAGAACTCCCGATTACATAGATTTAGGTGGACGTTCAAATATCCAAGCTGGTCGCTATTAATCCCAGGTCCCTCGCTGCCGTGTACCTCACAGTCGTATCGTGGTTTGGACGCCTAGTAGCCCAGACATTTTTCTCCGCTTTTAGCCCTTATCAGGCATAGAGTGGCCGACGAAATGTGATTCAGCGGCCACAGTTTGCGGGAGCATTTCTCATCGGATGCTTTGCATATTTAGCCTCACCGCCGCCGATGATAGACGATACCAGGGGCTGTAACTTTGCGAGGGCTAATGCAGCAACGGAGGGTTCACTGGAGTTTGCTAATGGAGCGTATTTGCTATGCCACAAAATGGCGGAGTAGAATGCGTTACACGTGCGTTACCGCGAACCCAACGAACGCAAGACTGCGATCGGACGAAAGCGTGCGTTACCTGTACTTAGCATGCATAATCTGTTTCGCTGCATAATGTTTCACTGAAATGTTTCAAGAAACACGTCAAGCATCTACGTAACCTTGATTCCAACGGCTGCATTAGGCAAGTCGCAATGGTCTTTTTTTTCTCTCTCTTTTTTCAGGCGGACTGGGGTGCCCGAAAGGCGGCTCCGATCGGCGACGTGCTTGCGACAGCGGACACTAGCCCGCAAGGCACAGCTGCTTTCGGTTCGTTATGACAATGTGTTCTTGTACACTTTCATTCAGTATATCCATAGGCATTACTGCGCTTGCCTTTTCTAGCGTTTACTAACGATGCGGTACCGTACTGAGATGCGTCCAGGCTTTTAGGCTGAATCTGTTGTTGGCTTAGCCGACTAAATTTTGCCAGATTCGTCGCTCGAGTGTGTGTGTGCGTGCGTGCGTGCGTGCGTGCGTGCGTGCGCGCACACACGCACACACGCACACGCGTGTTTAATGCATTTGTTCGCTTCACTAGCGCCCGCACGTGGTTTTGAGATGATCGCTTCTATTCCGGTTCACTTGCGTCACAGGAGTTGTAGTAAATATTTCGATCGAATACTTGCAGCAGCTACGTCGAGAGCCAGGGCACCCCGAAGTCGCCAGCACACCAGCTCGCTGCGAAGCCGCGATTACTGGTGAGTGGCCGTTCATTTGTTCATTAACCAACTAACTGATTAGTTTATTAGCAATTTCAATACCGTCAAAAGTGACAGTATACGACATACCCGGTGTTCAAAATTAAGCTTTATGGTTTTCTTAAAACTCAACACTGGGAGGCACGTGAAAACCCCTTTTGCAGATAAGTTATCCAAGGGGACACAAAGTGAGATAATAATTATCGCTGTCAGCCACCCAATTAACTAAGATTGAATAATGAACTTTTTAATGAGTGCAGAAAGCGGGCATGTTTGTATTGAAAAGTTGGAGGCAGTCGCGTTTCTACGTAGTTCCACTTGAAAGAATTCTTCTAGCATGTCTGTGCCCCGAGATATCCTGCTGCCCAGTGATGACCATAAAGCAATAATTGTACATCTAACAGTGTGTCGACGCATATGCTGTGTCATTATCTTTTCGAATTTCACGAACAATGATTCACTTCGCTATAATTTTTCGTTGTTTAGGCTGCGTTACAGCTTGTAATATTTCCTGTTTGATATAAGTTTTACTCTGCAAATTGTTTTAATAGCACTGACGTTGCATTCTGCCAACGTGAGTGTAACGCAACAGTGTTGTATGAGGAATGCAGATTTTTTTGGCATGACATTGTCATTAGTTTGACATCATTGCTGAGGGCACGTTTTGATATTTAATATCAATTTTCTTAAACCTGTATGCTAGTACGCTTGAATGAAAAGATGCAAATCGCCGGTTGATAACTCTAAAGCAATAAATGTACAAGTAACAGTGTGTCGACACATAGTGCGTTCTCACTACCTTATCGAATTTCACGCACAATGAATCTCACTTCGCTTTAATTTTGACGTGGTTCAGGCTTCGTTACAGGTTGTAATATTTTCTGTTTGATATAACTGTTTTACACGGTTAGTTGTTTCAACAGCGCTGACGTTGCATTCTCTCAACGTGTCTCTAACAAAGCGGTGTTGCATGAGGAACGCATATATTTTTGGAAATACAGATCTAATAATAAATAAAAAGTTGTAATCGCAGTGAAATCATTGCTAAGGGCACGCGAATTTGCTTTGATTAATAATACAGTTGAAATACCTTTCGGGAATGTAGCTACGCAATCATCGTCTCTATTGAGGCTTATTGAACAACCTTTCCTGCGTTATCATCATACGTGTAGCTACAGTAGCTTTAGCGCCGCCCTGAGTTGAGCCACTGGGTGTTTTTCCTTTATTTCTTTATTACTTCAATGTACCTCGAAGTAACTTACGCTTAGCGCCTCGTGTGCGCTTTGTGCGTATGAGGTGCCGCATCGTATAACCTGTTTTTCAGGTCACGATGTTCCTCATCCGATGCATCCTTTGCGCCGGTAAGTAAAGCTTCACACTCTATGAAATTCAGACACACCAGTGCATGAATCAGTGAATGAACCGGCGAACAAACAGACAGCTGAATAATTAAATGACTGACTGATTGAATAGCCAGCCTTTGAGTGATGGACTTTTGAATGCTGGTAGTGTTGACGGTTGCTTGTAAGGGTGCGTGCGGGGACGCCTGGAAGCACGGCCAATTAGAACTATTGTTGTAGGAAATAATACACACAGATACGTTCTGTAACTCTTGAAAGACAATTTGCGTTATGCATATTGGCGTGTGTAAGCTGCGCACCATGTGCCATTGCAACACTGGAACAAACCGCGATGATATCAGGAGCTCAAAAAAATCCTGCGCAAATGTCGTTCTTGTGTAGGCCCTGGTGTAGCTTCTAAACCCTCCGCCTAATGCAGCTCCACTGCCTTGAAACCTGAGGAAGTGCGCAGCATGGGCAACCGAGCGATTTCCTTGGCAATCGCGTGCTTTGCCACCGCCTCGGCAACTGCGCGCAAGCCGAGGCGGTGGCGCCCTTCCTTGGGCGTCGCGTGGCACAGCCGGATGTTTAAGAAGCATTTTTCGTGATTTTAGGTGAATTATTGCGATTAATTCTTGGTGATTTTTGTAGTTCTATTATTTAAGACCCTGTTAGTTTATCTTGCACTGTTTATATTGCGACACGAGGCAGTGTGGCTGGACGACAAGCCGGGCCCCTAGAGTGCTACGTACTTGGAAAAGAGTGCGCATGAAAAAAAACACAAGCGTTTTGTTTGTAACAGCGTTCCGGTTCTAAACCTAGAGTTTATGACCTGCTGAATAAACCTCTCTTACAGCGATCGGCTACCTCGCCACATTCGTCGCACCATGGCTGATCAACACCCTCGGCTTCGGCCGCACTGGCGTGCGGCCGAAAACAGTGGCTGCGTGGTTCCAGGCGAGGTATAAGGGAGTCGTTCCGAAGAACGGGATCTTCGCACTTCTCCAGAGTTGGGGCATGGCTGGCGTACCGGGAGCCCTCCTGGCATGTTCATTCATCGTGGCGGGGCGCCTCGCCTGGGGATTGGTCTAGAAGGCCTTCCGAAGCGTCGACATCACCCGGCACTGCCGTTCCGTTCTCAGGAGTTCAGCACTCTTCCCGGCTTTTTCGTCCATGTAAATTCAACTCGACGAGAAAAAAAGAAAAACGAAATGTTAACCCGGTGTTGCCCTCTTTTCCTTCAAAGGGAACGTAGCAGTCGGTTAAGATCGGTTAATTATAATAATTGTTGGGGGTTTTACGTCCTAAAACCGCGATACCATTATGAGAGACGCCGTAGTGGAGTGACCCGGAAGTTTCGACCACGTAGGGTTCTTTAACGTGTACCTAAATTTAAGAGCACGGGCCTCTAGCATTTTGGCCTACGCCGGAAACGCGGTCGCCGCGGCCGGGATTCGATTACACGACCTTCGAGTCGGCGCTCGAGCACCATAACCACTATAGGCCACCATGGCGGGTCAAGATCGGTGAAATGGAAATGTGATTTACAGAACCTTTGGCATTTTGAGCGTTCTTTCTTTCTTTCTTTCTTTCTTTCTTTCTTTCTTTCTTTCTTTCTTTCTTTCTTTCTTTCTATCTTCGATCTATCTATCTATCATCTATCTATCTATCTATCATCTATATCTATCTATCTATCTATCATCTATTATCTATCTATCTATCTATCTAGCCGCTTACTTCTAGGTGTTCTCATATCGCCTCCTTAACTTGGTGTAAACCAAAACTGGCATGGCAGGGTAAGAGGATTTGACGAATATGACTGTCGGGTCACGGCATGAGTAACGTGAAAATCCTGTCGCATACGTCGTCAAACTCTTTCCTCCGGACACGTGTGGCACATACCCGTTTACCACAGGCCGCGGTGCACGGGTATGCGCCACAGGTGATTGACAGTTATCTACCCAGGAACGGCGAGAACAGACATTGGTAATTTAAATGAAAGAACGTTAAGAAAAACTTCGGCAGATCCCACGCGTGGTGAAAATCGGTTTGATGCGAAGCACTCTGCGAGTTCTTTTATGCTGTACATGGCTTTGAGTCGAGCGTTACGAGGTGTTTTTGTAAATGTAGTAGTTGTGTGCCCATCGTGCGCTTACCAGACACGTCGACAACACTGGCGTCTAAAGGGCAACTTATGGTGCGACGTAACATCAGCGCTCATGTTAGAGTACATACGTCAGTATTATCGAAACTAAGTGCACTTTATGGTGAAATCATGTGAATATCATACGTAACTTTCGTTAACATATTCCTCCGGGGTCGAGCAATGCTTCAATATAGCTTGCTGAATCTTAGGAATGAAATGTTTATTACACTGTTATAAAAGTGAAGCCAACACTGGAACCACAGAAGTTAATCTGATATGACGCCTGTATCGTAGGAGTACATATGTAATGTTTATTGCTTTGTTATGAAATTATATAACCAACACTGCAATCACAATTGACGCTGCACCGACATTACGTATATACATACAGGGTTGTATGGTTCCAGTGTTGGCTCCGCTTTTATAGCACTCTAATAGACATTACGTTTGTATTCCTATGATTGAGCAAGCTATATGAAGCATTGCTCGACCCCGGTAGAATACATTAACGAAAGGTACGTGCGATATTCACACGATTGCACCATAAAGTGCACTTAGTTTCGATAATACTGACGAGTGTACTCTAACGTGAGGGCTGACGTTAGGTCACACCTTCACTCCTTTAAACGCCAGTGTTGTCGACGTGCCTGGTAAGCCCGCGATGTGAACTTATCTACTACACTTACAAAAACACGTCGATCCACCTCGTAACGCTTGGCTCAAAGCCGTAAAGTACAGCATAGAAGTACTCGTTGACTGCTTCGCATGAAACCGATTCCCACAACACGTGGGATCTGCCGAATGGCGCTCACTTGCCTATTCGCGATTCCAACTGAGCGCTCGCCACCTAGCGGGCGCGCCTGGAAACGGCCCTAACAGGGTCAACCTTGAAAGGAGATATGGTATCACGTTGCGCGCGTCGTGATAGCGGCCGCACAGGTTCCTTTATTTTCGCCATGCCGCCGCGCGCGAGCCCGAAAAGAAGAAGCGATCTCCAAAGAACCTTGCTGTGTGCCACAATGCGTGGCATCGCGGTGGAAAGGTGGCAACGTATCGTTCCATCACTTCCCGAAGGAATGCAGACGACGCGCAACGGAGAACGGCGTGGATCAGAAACTTACGCATTGGAAAGGAAGGTGCCCGGCACTATGGTGGTTTGTTCAAATCACTTCGCTCGAGACGACTTCATTCTCCCAGGTGAGCACACCATTATTTAGCGTGTGTGCGTGTTTTTTTTAATATTCGGGCTTCTCGTAAGCGGAGTATAGTTTCGTCTATATACGAAAGCGCTTAGTACATTAGTTGCGTTATATGTGCGAGTGTATTTTCGCTTATACTTATTTCTGCACAAGTCTTAGTCTGCTCATTCTGAAATTAAGCTGCAGTAATATTCTGGCACGACCACTGGAGTAGGCTGCGAGGTCAAACCGCTCCCACCTCCGAAAATTTTCGATTTTGCGTGTGTGTATATACACGCGGCTATGCAAACACATGCACGAAGATAGATAAACAATGGTTGGACCACCCCGAAAAATTTCTCGCTACGCCCCTGTCGCTGACGTACGTTTTGTCCGCGCGCACTGTAGTAGTGAAACCTGAAATATATTTATAATGGACAAAGGTACGGTGGTTACGCCTGCGTTTTCTCTGCGGTGTCTACAGGCGTGCTGTGTTCTAATTAACGCGGCGCACTGCCTGTTTTGGTTTGTCAGCTCGGATGAAATTTAAGAGCAAGAAGCTTACCGGGCGTTCAACTTGCGCCTGCACCGCTTGGCACCTTTCCGACACAGTGCAGCGCAACTTAATTATGTAGGAATAGGCTTGTTTCAGAGTGATGCAATTATCACCATACCACTGAATAAACGACGCTAATTCCGGAAACCTAACGTGGTTAATTTACTTCGATTAGTTATTCCCTTCTCAAATTTATTAATAGTTTCACTGGGGGGCGTAGCCAGGCATATTTTGGGGGGGCGGGGGTGGGGATCACCACCCTTTAGGTATGTTATTCGTGCGTGTGTAATGTGCGCGTATACATATGCATGAAGTTTCGAAGGGTGGAAAGGGGTTACCTCCCCCACCCCTGGCTACGCCAATGGCTCTCACTACTCGTGCAAACCTTGCTTTTAAATGCTGCACGGCTCATTCACATGTAAATGGCATGCTTTCAGTATTTGCCTTTTTGTCTGTAAAACGAAGTTAAATTGGGCAATATAATATGAATAATTTCAGACTTCCCATGTGTAAGAAGACGACTAAAGCGGACTGCTGTCCCAAGTCAAAATCTGCCACAGTCATCTGTACACGATGCCGAAAAAGCAGCCGCCTCCAACAGCTCAGTGCCAGAACGATTAGAAAGGAGGACACGGCGGTCAGCAGAGGCAAGTGTAAAGTAGCCTAAATATATGTAGCAGAGATTCAGTCACCTGTAAGCGATATTTATGAATGCAGCAAGTGCTTTTTGTTTGTTTTATTTATAACTCAGGATAATGAGGCACCAAAGGCAAGTGCTGTGTCAAGATTCCAGGCGACAGTTCACACAAGGAGCCTCTTAAAAATGGGTGACTTTCCTGCGCAGGTGAGCAAAGTTTACTCAACCTCATGGAAACGCAAAAAATAATCTGACCTTCTGTAGCAGAGCTCTGGTGACAAGTGTAAAGCTATTTGATGCATGCAGCTGAGCGTTGTTTGTTTTATTGAAATCAGGATGATGTCCACCACAGCCCAGTGCTGTACCCAGTTTTCCAAGATGACAGTGCACATGGGCCTTCATCTAGCAAAATGGGAGCTTTACCAACACAGGTGAACAGAATTTACTCAGTTTCATGAGTAAATTTGGCCCCTTGTCTAACGCCTAATAAACTCAAAGCCTAAATGTCGGCCAGTATGTTGTAACCCCACTTGCTCTAGCCTTCTGCGAATAACGTCAATGTGTGGGTGGTGTTGATTTATCCTCAGGTTTCATGTGACAGCCATAAAGCAGAAGCCACTGCAGAAGAAGAAGACGCCGCAAGTGTGCTTATTGAAATGGCTCTTGGTGGCAGTGCTCTATCAAGACAGGACAAGGCTTCTCAGTACACACGGGGGCATTTACACATAAATTTGTGGACACCTTAGACGACACCAACATTACGTCATACACAGGACTCTCATCCATGGAATTACTGGGAAAGCCTGGTTGGATGTTACCTTCAGGTGCAGCAAGTACATGGCAGGAGCCGCCTGACAGCTGAAGAAAGAATTGTACTAACCCTGATCAAGTTAAAACACAACATCTCAAACACATTCCTTAAACACATGTTTGGATGCTCCCCTCACGACATGCACCAATACCATACACAAACAATTGGAATTCTTGCTCAAATATTGTCATCGGTTGTAATGCTGCCATCGAAAGAAGAGATCGTGGAAAACATGCCAACTCACTTCAGACAATTCAGTAATGTTAGAATTATTGTAGACTGCACAGAAATACCTGTTTCCCAGCCAAATTGCCTTCAGTGTGCACTGGAGGTGCTATTCTGTGTATAAGAAGACATTCACATGCAAATACATGATCACTGTAACACCGGGTGTGTGATTGCTCATGTGACACAAGGTTATGGTGGTCGTACCTCGGACAAAACTATTTTTGAGCAAAGTAAACTCCTTGATAACCTCGATCCTGTTGTCAGACGCCGTGATGGCAGACCGTGGCTTCCTCATTGATGACTGTTGTGCAGAAAGGCTAATTGAACTAATTCGGCCACCTTTCAAGAAAGGGCAACAAATGACAAAAGGTGATGCTGTACGTAACTCAGAAAATAGCATCAGCAAGGGTGCACGTTGAGCGTGTCATTCAGCGCATGAAAATTTTCAAAATTTTGTCAACAAGAGTTCCATGGAGAATGGTAGGACAACTAGATAACATAATGACAGTGGTTGCAGGGATCACTAACCTATCAGCATCTGTATTTGCCCCCCACCGCTTTTTATAGACACCAAGGGACAATCTTTCTTTGCGTACAGTTGACTGTGTCTGCAATATAGAAACTGCGGTTGGGTTACCTACGTCAACAAGACCAATATAGTTTAATTCTCAGTCTGTATGCATGTCTAAATTATGAAGCACCTATTTTTTTGTATTTACAGGTGAAATTAACTTTCGTGTAACCTTTCAACTGGGGCTCACGCTTTTATATGGGGAGTACGAACATCAAATTTTCAATTGTGAAGTGAATTCAAGTAATGAAAACAAAGTGCTGCATCGAATATTTTTCTAATATCTTTGCATACTAACAGTACAACTACCGACTTTGGCAAAAAAATTTTTTCACCAACCAGGCATAAAAAAGCAAGTCTTGTGCAGCAAATAACATACAGGAACTTATGCATTGTAGAGCACTCATTGCTTGTCAGTACGACATCTGGAGTTTATGTTGTCACGAAGGAAGGATCCTCTGCTCAATATTTTCCTGGAAAGCAGCGACATTGTATGCATGTGACCAGTCCTCCAGACAACGACAACAGCCGCTGTTAGACCACACGTGCTTGTGTGTTATCTTGTCATGATTTAATCCTAAGCTTCGCTTTCTCAACTGGAAACAAGCAACAATGCTGACACGATGGTTCAGTGCAGTGCTTTACGTTCGGAAACCAGAATAGGCGGATTTACTTATTTTTAGATGTTTTTTAAATTAATTTTTGCAGTGGCTCCCCATTTTTTTTCGGCGGTTTTGTTCAGTATAATTCGGCAGTCTATTGCAACAACGTGCATGGCTCATGCACAATGTCATGCTCTGGCCACTACACTTGAATACGGACCACGCATTTGGAAAAGCACACTGGAGATGAAGAGAATATGGCTACTGAAACTAATTGTCTATTTGTGCATCAAATTTTTCTGAAATTTAGCACAAGTATGTAATTCTTCGTGCTGATTTCAATACTTGGTAACCTTTTGTGGTGTTTGAATATTAAAAATAGTGAGGGGTCTTGTGAATCGACTACATACCTAGTCAAAGTTTTGAATATTCGCACAACCCCATTATTTTTATCGTTCACTTTTTACGCTAATGTCAGCAACACATGAGAAGTTCCATCACATGACTATGGATTACACATTTTTTGTTAGGGGATTTGCCTACTTTTCATCACGGCATCACTCTGACCTCAAGGCATTCTGAACTTGGGACGCCTATCCTGAGCAACTCTTCAAATCGAGGTGTTATTTTAGCCCTTTGGAATCGGCCCAGTTTAATTTTTCATATATGATTGCGTGGTTTTACATCTCAAAACTACGATATGATAATGAGGGATGCCAAAGTGCAGGGCTCAGGGAATTTAACCATCTCATGTTCTTTAACATGCACCTAAATCTAAATACGCGGGTCTCTGGCATTTCACCTCCATCGAAATGCGGGTGCCGTGGCCGGGCAGTTAATTTTTGGGAATATTATTCAGCAAAAATAAGACATGCCAGTTACTTGTTACCACCTAAGGTAAACCAAGCGTGGTATGCAGTACTCAGCCTACTGAAATGCAGACACCATCTCTTTATGTACATCTGCATGATTGTCATATCCACTGAGCCGTATAGTGCTGGTAAGTTGTCAGCTGCCTATGTGCAGCAGGAAGATCGAACGAAGTGATGTGCCGAGATTTTCCATACGGCATGAGTAGAGACAGAAATGTAAAGGAAAGAAAAGAAAAAAAGGTTTCACACTTCATCAGTACCTTGACAAATACAAGTTCTGAAGAGCAGAGCAAGGGGACAAATCACGAGTAATAGATGCTTAATTGTAATGGTAGATTACAGGAACAACCATTCATTTTGTAGACCTGACTCGAACACCAGTATGCTTATCTTTGCAGCATTGTATTTTTTTGTGCAGAGCAGTTGCTATTCATCTTGGGTCACATGAGCATTGTACAATGTCATACCAATTTATGTTGTCTAGCATGAAGTTGAAATATCAAGCATGATGTAGCATCATGTGTAGAAAATGAATAAAACAAGTACAAGTAAACCGATGTCTTTTATAAATGTTATTTGAACCAAGTACAGCACTCATTGTATTATGTCTTAAATGATGAAACAAAGCATCCAGTATTGGATTTATCAAAAACAATGCTTATTAACTCCTAAATAATATCACATATGCTACAATGATTGTAGCACAGCTACCATGTGACAATATATTGCACAGGGAAGCATGCAACAGCTACAGTATCTGTCTACTTGAACACATTATTGAGCCCAGTGTAGCTTACCTTTACAGATCTAGCTGAATTCAGAAGTGCACATAAAAATGCCTTGACTAGTGAAGTTCTGTGGATTCTTGGAAAAGCAAAGGACAAAGAATGGAAAGAAACCAGGCAT